>NW_025728956.1:300000-546480 GCF_021461385.2 Schistocerca piceifrons | reverse complement strand
GCATCAGAGTCTATACTTAGTGTCACAGGTATGGTTCAAAACATAGTCAGTAAGAAGAGTCAGTCTTCTTGTACATAAGACGGCATTGTGCCTTTTGTATTTAATTCCGATCCAATTTCTGTGTTTCATCGTCAATAAGAAGGTCCAAGGGATACAGTAAACCTGACGTGAAGCATTGGAATCTATAACTAGTGTAACAGGAATGGTTTAAAGCTTAGACAGTGGGAAGAGTCAGTCTTCTTGTACTTCAGTCGGCATTGTACCTTTTGTATTTAATTCCGATGCAATTTCTATGTTTCATCGTCAATAAGAGGGTCAGAGGGATACAGTAAACCTGACGTGAAGCATCGGAATCTATAACTAGTGTCACAGGAGTGGTTCAAAACATAGACAGTAGGAAGAGACAGTCTTCTTGTACTTAATTCGGCATTGTGCCTTTTCTATTTAAATCCTATGCAATTTCTGTGTTTCATCGTCAATAAGAAGGTCCAAGGGATATAGTAAACCTGTAGTGTACCATCGGAATCTATAACTAGTGTCACAGGAATGGTTGAAAACATCGACAGCAAGAAGTGTCAGTCTTCTTGTTCTTAATTCGGCATTTTGCCTTTAGTAATTAATTCCGATGCAATTTCTGTGTTTCATCGTCAATAAGAAGGTCAGAGGGATACAATAAATCTGAAGTCAAGCACCGAAATCTATAACTAGTGTCACAGGAATGGTTCAAAACATAGTCAGTAAGAAGAGTCAATCTTCTTGTACTTAAGTCGGCATTGTGCCTTTTGTATTCAATTCCGATGCAATTTCTGTGTTTCATCGTCATTAAGAAGGTCCAAGGGATACAGTAAACCTGAAGTGAAGCATCAGAATCTATAACTAGTGTCACAGGAATGGTTCAAAACATCGACAGTAAGAAGTGTCAGTCTTCTTGTACTTAAGTCGACATTGTGCCTTTAGTAATTAATTCCGATGCAATTTCTGTGTTTCATCGTCAATAAGAAGGTCAGAGGGATACAGTAAACCTGAAGTGAAGCATCGGAATCTATAACTAGTGTCACAGGAATGGTTCAAAACATAGACAGTGGGAAGAGTCAGTTTTTCTTGTACTTAAGTCGGCATTGTGCCTTTTGTAATTAATTCCGATGCAATTTCTATGTTTCATCGTCAATAAGAAGGTCAGAGGGATACAGTAAACCTGAAGTGAAGCATCGGAATCTATAGCTAGTGTCACAGGAATGGTCCAAAACATAGACAGTAGGAAGAGTCAGTCTTCTTGTACTTAAGTCGGCATTGTGCCTTTTTTATTTAATTCCGATGCAATTTCTGTATTTCATCCTAAATAAGAAGGTCCAAGGTATATAATAAGATTGTAGTGAAGCAACGGAATCTATAACTAGTGTCACAGGAATGGTTCAAAACATACATAGTAAGAAGAGTGAGTCTTCTAGTACTTAAGTCGGCATTGTGCCTTTTTTATTTAATTCCGATGCAATTTCTGTGATTCATCGTCAATAAGAAGGTCCAAGGGATACAGTAAACCTGAAGCGAACCACCGGAATCTATAACTAGTGTCACATGAATGGTTCAAAACATAGTCAGTAAGAAGAAACAGTCTTCTTGTACTTAAGTCGCCATTGTGGCTTTTGTATTTAATTCCGATGCAATTTCTGTGTTTCATCGTCAAAAAGAATGTCCAACGGATACAGTAAACCTGGAGTGAAGCATCGGAATCTATAACTAGTGTCACAGGGATGGTTCAAAGCATAGAAAGTAAGAAGAGTCAGTGTACTTGTACTTAAGTCGGCATTGTGCCTTTTGTATTTAATTCCGATGCAATTTCTGTGTTTCATCGTCAATAAGAAGGTACAAGGGATACAGTAAACCTGAAGTGAAGCATTGGAATCTATAACTAGTGTAACAGGAATGGTTTAAAGCTTAGACAGTGGGAAGAGTCAGTCTTCTTGTACTTCAGTCGGCATTGTACCATTTGTATTTAATTCCGATGCAATTTCTATGTTTCATCGTCAATAAGAAGGTCAGAGGGATACAGTAAACCTGACGTGAAGCATCGGAATCTATAACTAGTGTCACAGGAGTGGTTCAAAACATAGACAGTAGGAAGAGACAGTCTTCTTGTACTTAAGTCGGCATTGTGCCTTTTCTATTTAAATCCTATGCAATTTCTGTGTTTCATCGTCAATAAGAAGGTCCAAGGGATATAGTAAACCTGTAGTGTAGCATCGGAATCTATAACTAGTGTCACAGGAATGGTTCAAAACATCGACAGTAAGAAGTGTCAGTCTTCTTGTACTTAATTCGGCATTGTGCCTTTAGTAATTAATTCCGATGCAATTTCTGTGTTTCATCGTCAATAAGAAGGTCAGAGGGATACAGTAAATCTGAAGTCAAGCATCGGAATCTATAACTAGTGTCACAGGAATGGTTCAAATCATAGTCAGTAAGAAGAGTCAGTCTTCTTGTACTTAAGTCGGCATTGTGCCTTTTGTATTTAATTCCGATGCAATATCTGTGTTTCATCGTCAATAAGAAGGTCCAAGGGATACAGTAATCCTAGAGTGAAGCATCGGATTCTATAACTAGTGTCACAGGAATGAATCAAAACATAGTCAGTAAGAAGAGCCAGTCTTCTTGTACTTAAGTCGGCATTGCGCATTTTGTATTTAATTCCGATGCAATTTCTGTGTTTCATCGTCAACAAGAAGGTCAGAGGGATACAGTAAACCTGAAGTGAAGCATCTGAATCTATAACTAGTGTCACAGGAATTGTTCAAAACATAGTCAGGAAGAAGAGTCAGTCTTCTTGTACTTAAGTCGGCATTGTGCCTTTTGTATTTAATTCCGATGCAATATCTGTGTTTCATCGTCAATAAGAAGGTCCAAGGGATACAGTAAACCTGAAGTGAAGCATCGAAATTTATAACTAGTGTCACAGGAATGGTTCAAAACATAGACAGAAGAAGAGTCAGTCTTCTTGTACTTAAGTCGGCATTGCCCCTTTTGTATTTAATTCCGTTGCAATTTCTGTGTTTCATCGTCAATGAGAAGGTCAGAGGGATACAGTAAACCTGAAGTGATGCATCCGAATCGATAACTAGTGTCACAGGAACGGTACAAAACATAGAAAGTAGGAAGAGACAGTCTTCTTGTACTTAAGTCGGCATTGTGCCTTCTCTATTTAATTCCGATGCAATTGCTGTGTTTCATCGTCAATAAGAAGGTCCAAGGGATACAGTAAACCTGAAGTGAAGCATCCGAATCTATAACTAGGGTCACAGGAATGGTTCAAAGCATAGTCAGTAAGAAGAGTCAGTCTTCTTGTACTTAAGTCGGCATTGTGCTTTTGTATTTAATTCCGATGCAATTTCTGTGTTTCATCGTCAATAAGATGGTCCAAGGTATACAGTAAACCGGGAGTGAAGCATCGGAATCTGTAACTGGTGTCACAGGAATGGTTCAAAACATAGACAGTAAGATGAGTCAGTCTTCTTGTACTAAAGTCGGCATTGTGCCTTATTATTTAATTCCGATGCAATTTCTGTGTTTCATCGTCAATAAGAAGGTCCAAGGGATACAGTAAACCTGCAGTGAAGCATCGGAATCAAAAACTAGTGTCACAGGAATGGGTCAAATCATAGACAATAAGAAGAGTCAGTCTTCTTGTACTTAATTCGGCACTGTGCCTTTTGGATTTATTTCCGATGCAATTTCTGTGTTTCATCGTCAATAAGAAGGTCAGAGGGGTACAGTAAACCTGAAGTGAACATCTGAATCTATTACTAGTGTCACAGGAAGGGTTCAAATAATAGTCAGTAAGAAGAGTCAGTCTTCTTGTACTTAAGTCGGCATTGTGACTTTTGTATTTAATTCCGATGCAATTTCTGTGTTTCATCGTCAATAAGAAGGTCCAAGGGATACAGTAAACCGGGAGTGAAGCATCGGAATCTATAACTAGTGTCACAGGAATGGTTCAAACATAGACAGTAGGAAGAGTCAGTCTTCTTGTACTTAATACTGCATTGTGCCTTTTCTATTTACTTCCGATGCGATTTCTGTGTTTCATCGTCAATAAGAAGATCCAAGGGATACAGTAAACCGGGAGTGAAGCATCGGAATCTATAACTAGTGTCACAGGAATGGTTCAAAACATAGACAGTCGGAAGAGTCAGTCTTCTTGTACTTAATTCGGCACTGTGCCTTTTGGATTTAATTCCGATGCAATATCTGTGTTTCATCGTCAATAAGAAGGTCAGAGGGATACAGTAAACCTGAAGTGAAGCATCTGAATCTATAACTAGTGTCACAGGAATTGTTCAAAACATAGTCAGTAAGAAGAGTCAGTCTTCTTGTACTTAAGTCGGCATTGTGCCTTTTGTATTTATTTCCGATGCAATTTCTGTGTTTCATCGTCAATAAGAAGGTCAGAGGGATACAGTAAACCTGAAGTGAAGCATCGGAATCTATAACTAGTGTCACAGGAATGGTTCAAAACATAGACAGTAGGAAGAGTCAGTCTTCTTGTACCTAAGTCGGCATTGTGCCTTTTTTATTTAATTCCGATGCAATTTCTGTATTTCATCCTAAATAAGAAGGTCCAAGGTATATAATAAAATTGTAGTGAAGCATCGGAATCTATAACTAGTGTCACAGGAATGGTTCAAAACATACATAGTAAGAAGAGTGAGTCTTCTAGTACTTAAGTCGGCATTGTGGCTTTTTTATTTAATTCCGATGCAATTTCTGTGATTCATCGTCAATAAGAAGGTCCAAGGGATACAGTAAACCTGAAGCGAAGCACCGGAATCTATATCTAGTGTCACATGAATGGTTAAAAACAAAGTCAGTAAGAAGAGTCAGTCTTCTTGTACATAAGACGGCATTGTGCTTTTTGTATTTAATTCCGATGCAATTTCTGTGTTTCATCGTCAATAAGAAGGTCCAAGGGATACAGTAAACCTGACGTGAAGCATCAGAGTCTATACTTAGTGTCACAGGTATGGTTCAAAACATAGTCAGTAAGAAGAGTCAGTCTTCTTGTACATAAGACGGCATTGTGCCTTTTGTATTTAATTCCGATGCAATTTCTGTGTTTCATCGTCAATAAGAAGGTCCAAGGGATACAGTAAACCTGACGTGAAGCATTGGAATCTATAACTAGTGTAACAGGAATGGTTTAAAGCTTAGACAGTGGGAAGAGTCAGTTTTCTTGTATTTCAGTCGGCATTGTACCTATTGTATTTAATTCCGATGCAATTTCTTTGTTTCATCGTCAATAAGAGGGTCAGAGGGATACAGTAAACCTGACGTGAAGCATCGGAATCTATAACTAGTGTCACAGGAGTGGTTCAAAACATAGACAGTAGGAAGAGACAGTCTTCTTGTACTTAATTCGGCATTGTGCCTTTTCTATTTAAATCCTATGCAATTTCTGTGTTTCATCGTCAATAAGAAGGTCCAATGGATATAGTAAACCTGTAGTGTACCATCTGAATCTATAACTAGTGTCACAGGAATGGTTCAAAACATCGACAGTAAGAAGTGTCAGTCTTCTTGTTCTCAATTCGGCATTGTGCCTTTAGTAAATAATTCCGATGCAATTTCTGTGTTTCATCGTCAATAAGAAGGTCAGAGGGATACAGTAAATCTGAAGTCAAGCATCGGAATCTATAACTAGTGTCACAGGAATGGTTCAAAACATAGTCAGTAAGAAGAGTCAGTCTTCTTGTACTTAAGTCGGCATTGTGCCTTTTGTATTCAATTCCGATGCAATTTCTGTGTTTCATCGTCATTAAGAAGGTCCAAGGGATACAGTAAACCTGAAGTGAAGCATCAGAATCTATAACTAGTGTCACAGGAATGGTTCAAAACATCGACAGTAAGAAGTGTCAGTCTTCTTGTACTTAAGTCGACATTGTGCCTTTAGTAATTAATTCCGATGCAATTTCTGTGTTTCATCGTCAATAAGAAGGTCAGAGGGATACAGTAAATCTGAAGTCAAGCATCGGAATCTATAACTAGTGTCACAGGAATGGTTCAAATCATAGTCAGTAAGAAGAGTCAGTCTTCTTGTACTTAAGTCGCCATTGTGCTTTTTGTATTTCATTCCGATGCAATTTCTGTGTTTCATCGTCAATAAGAAGGTCCAAGGGATACAGAAAACCTGGAGTGAAGCATCGGAATCAATAACTAGTGACACAGGGATGGTTCAAAACATAGACAGTAATAAGAGTCAGTATTCTTGTACTGAAGTCGGCATTGTGCCTTTTGTATTTAATTCCGATGCAATTTCTGTGTTTCCTCGTCAATAAGAAGGTCCAAGGGATACAGTAAACCTGAAAAGAGGCACCGGAATCTATATCTAGTGTTACAGGAATGGTTCAAAACATAGTCAATACGAAGAGTCAGTCTTCTTGTACTTAAGTCAGCATTGTGCCTTTTGTATTTAATTCCGATGCAATTTCTATGTTTCATTGTCAATAAGGAGTTCCAAGGGATACAGTGAACCTGGAGTGAAGCATCGGAATCTATAACTAGTGTCACAGGAATGGTTCAAAACATAGACTCTAGGAAGAGTCAGTGTTCTTGTACTTAAGTCAGCAATGTGCCTTTTGTATTTAATTCCGATGCAATTTTTGTCTTTCATCCTCAATAAGAAGGTCCAAGGGATACAGTAAACCGGGAGTTAAGAATCGGAATCTATAACTAGTGTCACAGGAATGGTTCAAAGCATAGTCAGTAAGAAGAGTCGGTCTTCTTGTACTTAAGTCGGCATTGTGCCTTTTGTATTTAATTCCGATGCAATATCTGTGTTTCATCGTCAATAAGAAGGTCCAAGGGATACAGTAATCCTGGAGTGAAGCATCGGATTCTATAACTAGTGTCACAGGAATGAATCAAACATAGTCAGTAAGAAGAGTCAGTCTTCTTGTACTTAAGTCGGCATTGCGCATTTTGTATTTAATTCCGATGCAATTTCTGTGTTTCATCGTCAACAAGAAGGTCAGAGGGCTACAGTAAACCTGAAGTGAAGCATCTGAATCCATAACTAGTGTCACAGGAACGGTACAAAGCATAGAAAGTAGGAAGAGACAGACTTCTTGTACTCAAGTCGGCATTGTGCCTTCTCTATTTAATTCCGCTGCAATTGCTGTGTTTCATCGTCAATAATAAGGTCCAAGGATACAGTAAACCTGAAGTGAAGCATCCGAATCTATAACTAGGGTCACAGGAATGGTTCAAAGCATAGTCAGTAAGAAGAGTCAGTCTTCTTGTACTTAAGTCGGCATTGTGCCTTTTGTATTTAATTCCGATGCAATTTCTGTGTTTCATCGTCAATAAGAAGGTCCAAGGTATATAGTAAACCGGGAGTGAAGCATCGGAATCTGTAACTAGTGTCACAGGAATGGTTCAAATCATAGTCAGTAAGAAGAGTCAGTCTTCTTGTTCTTAAGTCGCCATTGTGCTTTTTGTATTTCATTCCGATGGAATTTCTGTGTTTCATCGTCAATAAGAAGGTCCAAGGGATACAGAAAACCTGGAGTAAAGCATCGGAATCAATAACTAGTGACACAGGGATGGTTCAAAACATAGACAGTAATAAGAGTCAGTATTCTTGTACTGAAGTCGGCATTGTGCCTTTTGTATTTAATTCCGATGCAATTTCTGTGTTTCCTCGTCAATAAGAAGGTCCAAGGGATACAGTAAACCTGAAAAGAGGCACCGGAATCTATATCTAGTGTTACAGGAATGGTTCAAAACATAGTCAATACGAAGAGTCAGTCTTCTTGTACTTAAGTCAGCATTGTGCCTTTTGTATTTAATTCCGATGCAATTTCTATGTTTCATTGTCAATAAGGAGTTCCAAGGGATACAGTAAACCTGGAGTGAAGCATCGGAATCTATAACTAGTGTCACAGGAATGGTTCAAAACATGGACTCTAGGAAGAGTCAGTGTTCTTGTACTTAAGTCAGCAATGTGCCTTTTGTATTTAATTCCGATGCAATTTTTGTCTTTCATCCTCAATAAGAAGGTCCAAGGGATACAGTAAACCTGAAGCGAAGCACCGGAATCTATATCCAGTGTCACATGAATGGTTCAAAACAAAGTCAGTAAGAAGAGTCAGTCTTCTTGTACATAAGACGGCATTGTGCCTTTTGTATTTAATTCCGATGCAATTTCTGTGTTTCATCGTCAATAAGAAGGTCCAAGGGATACAGTAAACCTGACGTGAAGCATCAGAGTCTATACTTAGTGTCACAGGTATGGTTCAAAACATAGTCAGTAAGAAGAGTCAGTCTTCTTGTACATAAGACGGCATTGTGCCTTTTGTATTTAATTCCGATGCAATTTCTGTGTTTCATCGTCAATAAGAAGGTCCAAGGGATACAGTAAACCTGACGTGAAGCATTGGAATCTATAACTAGTGTAACAGGAATGGTTTAAAGCTTAGACAGTGGGAAGAGTCAGTTTTCTTGTATTTCAGTCGGCATTGTACCTATTGTATTTAATTCCGATGCAATTTCTTTGTTTCATCGTCAATAAGAGGGTCAGAGGGATACAGTAAACCTGACGTGAAGCATCGGAATCTATAACTAGTGTCACAGGAGTGGTTCAAAACATAGACAGTAGGAAGAGACAGTCTTCTTGTACTTAATTCGGCATTGTGCCTTTTCTATTTAAATCCTATGCAATTTCTGTGTTTCATCGTCAATAAGAAGGTCCAAGGGATATAGTAAACCTGTAGTGTACCATCGGAATCTATAACTAGTGTCACAGGAATGGTTCAAAACATCGACAGTAAGAAGTGTCAGTCTTCTTGTTCTCAATTCGGCATTGTGCCTTTAGTAATTAATTCCGATGCAATTTCTGTGTTTCATCGTCAATAAGAAGGTCAGAGGGATACAGTAAATCTGAAGTCAAGCATCGGAATCTATAACTAGTGTCACAGGAATGGTTCAAAACATAGTCAGTAAGAAGAGTCAGTCTTCTTGTACTTAAGTCGGCATTGTGCCTTTTGTATTCAATTCCGATGCAATTTCTGTGTTTCATCGTCATTAAGAAGGTCCAAGGGATACAGTAAACCTGAAGTGAAGCATCAGAATCTATAACTAGTGTCACAGGAATGGTTCAAGACATCGACAGTAAGAAGTGTCAGTCTTCTTGTACTTAAGTCGACATTGTGCCTTTAGTAATTAATTCCGATGCAATTTCTGTGTTTCATCGTCAATAAGAAGGTCAGAGGGATACAGTAAATCTGAAGTCAAGCATCGGAATCTATAACTAGTGTCACAGGAATGGTTCAAATCATAGTCAGTAAGAAGAGTCAGTCTTCTTGTACTTAAGTCGCCATTGTGCTTTTTGTATTTCATTCCGATGCAATTTCTGTGTTTCATCGTCAATAAGAAGGTCCAAGGGATACAGAAAACCTGGAGTGAAGCATCGGAATCAATAACTAGCGACACAGGGATGGTTCAAAACATAGACAGTAATAAGAGTCAGTATTCTTGTACTGAAGTCGGCATTGTGCCTTTTGTATTAAATTCCGATGCAATTTCTGTGTTTCCTCGTCAATAAGAGGGTCCAAGGGATACAGTAAACCTGAAAAGAGGCACCGGAATCTATATCTAGTGTTACAGGAATGGTTCAAAACATAGTCAATACGAAGAGTCAGTCTTCTTGTACTTAAGTCAGCATTGTGCCTTTTGTATTTAATTCCGATGCAATTTCTATGTTTCATTGTCAATAAGGAGTTCCAAGGGATACAGTGAACCTGGAGTGAAGCATCGGAATCTATAACTAGTGTCACAGGAATGGTTCAAAACATAGACTCTAGGAAGAGTCAGTGTTCTTGTACTTAAGTCAGCAATGTGCCTTTTGTATTTAATTCCGATGCAATTTTTGTCTTTCATCCTCAATAAGAAGGTCCAAGGGATACAGTAAACCGGGAGTTAAGAATCGGAATCTATAACTAGTGTCACAGGAATGGTTCAAAGCATAGTCAGTAAGAAGAGTCGGTCTTCTTGTACTTAAGTCTGCATTGTGCCTTTTGTATTTAATTCCGATGCAATATCTGTGTTTCATCGTCAATAAGAAGGTCCAAGGGATACAGTAATCCTGGAGTGAAGCATCGGATTCTATAACTAGTGTCACAGGAATGAATCAAACATAGTCAGTAAGAAGAGTCAGTCTTCTTGTACTTAAGTCGGCATTGCACATTTTGTATTTAATTCCGATGCAATTTCTGTGTTTCATCGTCAACAAGAAGGTCAGAGGGCTACAGTAAACCTGAAGTGAAGCATCTGAATCCATAACTAGTGTCACAGGAACGGTACAAAACATAGAAAGTAGGAAGAGACAGACTTCTTGTACTTAAGTCGGCATTGTGCCTTCTCTATTTAATTCCGCTGTAATTGCTGTGTTTCATCGTCAATAAGAAGGTCCAAGGTATACAGTATACCGGGAGTGAAGCATCGGAATCTGTAACTAGTGTCACAGGAATGGTTCAAAACATAGACAGTAAGATGAGTCAGTCTTCTTGTACTAAAGTCGGCATTGTGCCTTATTATTTAATTCCGATGCAATTTCTGTGTTTCATCGTCAATAAGAAGGTCCAAGGGATACAGTAAACCTGCAGTGAAGCATCGGAATCTAAAACTAGTGTCACAGGAATGGTTCAAATCATAGACACTAAGAAGAGTCAGTCTTCTTGTACTTAATTCGGCACTGTGCCTTTTGGATTTAATTCCGATGCAATTTCTGTGTTTCATCGTCAATAAGAAGGTCAGAGGGATACAGTAAACCTGAAGTGAACATCTGAATCTATAACTAGTGTCACAGGAATGGTTCAAATAATAGTCAGTAAGAAGAGTCAGTCTTCTTGTACTTAAGTCGGCATTGTGACTTTTGTATTTAATTCCGATGCAATTTCTGTGTTTCATCGACAATAAGAAGGTCCAAGGGATACAGTAAACCGGGAGTGAAGCATCGGAATCTATAACTAGTGTCACAGGAATGGTTCAAACATAGACAGTAGGAAGAGTCAGTCTTCTTGTACTTAATACTGCATTGTGCCTTTTGTATTTACTTCCGATGCAATTTCTGTGTTTCATCGTCAATAAGAAGATCCAAGGGATACAGTAAACCGGGAGTGAAGCAACGGAATCTATAACTAGTGTCACAGGAATGGTTCAAAACATAGACAGTCGGAAGAGGGGGTCTTCTTGTACTTAATTCGGCACTGTGCCTTTTGGATTTAATTTCGATGCAATTTCTGTGTTTCATCGTCAATAAGAAGGTCAGAGGGATACAGTAAACCTGAAGTGAAGCATCTGAAACTATAACTAGTGTCACAGGAATTGTTCAAAACATAGTCAGTAAGAAGAGTCAGTCTTCTTGTACTTAAGTCGGCATTGTGCCTTTTGTATTTAATTCCGATGCAATTTATGTGTTTCATCGTCAATAAGAAGGTCAGAGGGATACAGTAAACCTGAAGTGAAGCATCGGAATCTATAACTAGTGTCACAGGAATGGTTCAAAACATAGACAGTAGGAAGAGTCAGCCTTCTTGTACTTAAGTCGGCATTGTGCCTTTTTTATTTAATTCCGATGCAATTTCTGTATTTCATCCTAAATAAGAAGGTCCAAGGTATATAATTAAATTGTAGTGAAGCATCGGAATCTATAACTAGTGTCACAGGAATGGTTCAAAACATACAAAGTAAGAAGAGTGAGTCTTCTAGTACTTAAGTCGGTATTGTGGCTTTTTTATTTAATTCCGATGCAATTTCTGTGATTCATCGTCAATAATAAGGTCCAAGGGATACAGTAAACCTGAAGCGAAGCACCGGAATCTATATCTAGTGTCACATGAATGGTTCAAAACATAGTCAGTAAGAAGAAACAGTCTTCTTGTACTTAAGTCGCCTTTGTGGCTCTTGTATTTAATTCCGATGCAATTTCTGTGTTTCATCGTCAAAAAGAAGGTCCAAGGCATACAGTGAACCTGGAGTGAAGCATCGGAATCTATAACTAGTGTCACAGGGATGGTTCAAAACATAGAAAGTAAGAAGAGTCAGTATTCTTGTACTTAAGTCGGCATTGTGCCTTTTGTATTTAATTCCGATGCAATTTCTGTGTTTCATCTTCAATAAGAAGGTCCAAGGGAAACAGTAAACCTGAAGTGAAGCATCAGAGTCTATACTTAGTGTCACATGTATGGTTCAAAACATAGTCAGTAAGAAGAGTCAGTCTTCTTGTACATAAGACGGCATTGTGCCTTTTGTATTTAATTCCGATGCAATTTCTGTGTTTCATCGTCAATAAGAAGGTCCAAGGGATACAGTAAACCTGAAGTGAAGCATTGGAATCTATAACTAGTGTAACAGGAATGGTTTAAAGCTTAGACAGTGGGAGGAGTCAGTCTTCTTGTACTTCAGTCGGCATTGTACCTTTTGTATTTAATTCCGATGCAATTTCTGTGTTTCATCGTCAATAAGAAGGTCAGAGGGATACAGTAAACCTGGCGTGAAGCATCGGAATCTATAACTAGTGTCACAGGAGTGGTTCGAAACATAGACAGTAGGAAGAGACAGTCTTTTTGTACTTAAGTCGGCATTGTGCCTTTTCTATTTAAATCCTATGCAATTTCTGTGTTTCATCGTCAATAAGAAGGTCCAAGGGATATAGTAAACCTGTAGTGTAGCATCGGAATCTATAACTAGTGTCACAGGAATGGTTCAAAACATCGACAGTAAGAAGTGTCAGTCTTCTTGTTCTTAATTCGGCATTGTGCCTTTAGTAATTAATTCCGATGCAATTTCTGTGTTTCATCGTCAATAAGAAGGTCAGAGGGATACAGTAAATCTGAAGTCAAGCATCGGAATCCATAACTAGTGTCACAGGAATGGTTCAAAACATAGTCAGTATGAAGAGTCAGTCTTCTTGTACTTAAGTCGGCATTGTGCCTTTTGTATTCAATTCCGATGCAATTTCTGTGTTTCATCGTCATTAAGAAGGTGCAAGGGATACAGTAAACCTGAAGTGAAGCATCAGAATCTATAACTAGTGTCACAGGAATGGTTCAAACATAGTCAGTAAGAAGAGTCATTCTTTTTGTACTAAAGTCGACATTGTGCCTTTTGTATTTATTTCCGATGCAATTTCTGTGTTTCGTCGTCAATAACAAGGTCCAAGGGATACAGTAAACCTGAAGTGAAGCACCAGAATCTATAACTAGTGTCACATGAATGGTTCACATCATAGTCAGTAAGAAGAGTCAGTCTTCTTGTACTTAAGTCGCCATTGTGCTTTTTGTATTTAATTCCGATTCAATTTCTGTGTTTCATCGTCAATAAGAAGGTCCAAGGGATACAGTAAACCTGGAGTGAAGCAACGGAATCAATAACTAGTGACACAGGGATGGTTCAAAACATAGACAGTAATAAGAGTCAGTATTCTTGCACTGAAGTCGGCATTGTGCCTTTTGTATTTAATTCCGATGCAATTTCTGTGTATCCTCGTCAATAAGAAGGTCCAAGGGATACAGTAAACCTGAAGTGAGGCACCGGAATCTATATCTAGTGTTACAGGAATGGTTCAAAACATAGTCAATACGAAGAGTCAGTCTTCTTGTACTTAAGTCAGCATTGTGCCTTTTGTATTTAATTCCGATGCAATTTTTGTCTTTCATCCTCAATAAGAAGGTCCAAGGGATACAGTAAACCGGGAGTTAAGCATCGGAATCTATAACTAGTGTCACAGGAATGGTTCAAAGCATAGTCAGTGAGAAGAGTCAGTCTTCCTGTACTTAAGTCGGCATTGTGCCTTTTGTATTTATTTCCGATGCAATATCTGTGTTTCATCGTCAATAAGAAGGTCCAAGGGATACAGTTATCCTGGAGTGAAGCATCGGATTCTATAACTAGTGTCACAGGAATGAATCAAAACATAGTCAGTAAGAAGAGTCAGTCTTCTTGTACTTAAGTCGGCATTGCGCATTTTGTATTTAATTCCGATGCAATTTCTGTGTTTCATCGTCAACAAGTAGGTCAGAGGGATACAGTAAACCTGAAGTGAAGCATCTGAATCTATAACTAGTGTCACAGGAATTGTTCAAAACATAGTCAGTATGAAGAGTCAGTCTTCTTGTACTTAAGCCGGCATTGTGCCTTTTGTATTTAATTCCGATGCAATATCTGTGTTTCATCGTCAATAAGAAGGTCCAAGGGATACAGTAAACCTGAAGTGAAGCATCGAAATTTATAACTAGTGTCACAGGAATGGTTCAAAACATAGACAGAAGAAGAGTCAGTCTTCTTGTACTTAAGGCGTCATTGCCCCTTTTGTATTTAACTCCGTTGCAATTTCTGTGTTTCATCGTCAATGAGAAGGTCAGAGGGATACAGTAAACCTGAAGTGATGCATCCGAATCCATAACTAGTGTCACAGGAACGGTACAAAACATAGAAAGTAGGAAGAGACAGTCTTCTTGTACTTAAGTCGGCATTGTGCCTTCTCTATTTAATTCCGATGCAATTGCTGTGTTTGATCGTCAATAAGAAGGTCCAAGGGATACAGTAAACCTGAAGTGAAGCATCGGAATCTATAACTAGGGTCACAGGAATGGTTCAAAGCATAGTCAGTAAAAAGAGTCAGTCTTCTTGTACTTAAGTCGGCATTGTGCCTTTTGTATTTAATTCCGATGCAATTTCTGTGTTTCATCGTCAATAAGAAGGTCCAAGGTATACAGTAAACCGGGAGTGAAGCATCGGAATCTGTAACTAGTGTCACAGGAATGGTTCAAAGCATAG
Organism: Schistocerca piceifrons; assembly: GCF_021461385.2. Classification (NCBI taxonomy): domain Eukaryota; kingdom Metazoa; phylum Arthropoda; class Insecta; order Orthoptera; family Acrididae; genus Schistocerca; species Schistocerca piceifrons. The sequence continues at coordinate 531,654 of NW_025728956.1, read as the reverse complement.
ACAGTAAGATGAGTCAGTCTTCTTGTACTAAAGTCGGCATTGTGCCTTATTATTTAATTCCGATGCATTTTCTGTGTTTCATCGTCAATAAGAAGGTCCAAGGGATACAGTAAACCTGCAGTGAAGCATCGGAATCTAAAACTAGTGTCACAGGAATGGTTCAAATCATAGACACTAAGAAGAGTCAGTCTTCTTGTACTTAATTCGGCACTGTGCCTTTTGGATTTAATTCCGATGCAATTTCTGTGTTTCATCGTCAATAAGAAGGTCAGAGGGATACAGTAAACCTGAAGTGAACATCTGAATCTATAACTAGTGTCACAGGAATGGTTCAAATAATAGTCAGTAAGAAGAGTCAGTCTTCTTGTACTTAAGTCGGCATTGTGACTTTTGTATTCAATTCCGATGCAATTTCTGTGTTTCATCGTCAATAAGAAGGTCCAAGGGATACAGTAAACCGGGAGTGAAGGATCGGAATCTACAACTAGTGTCACAGGAATGGTTCAAACATAGACAGTAGGAAGAGTCAGTCTTCTTGTACTTAATACTGCATTGTGCCTTTTCTATTTACTTCCGATGCAATTTCTGTGTTTCATCGTCAATAAGAAGATCCAAGGGATACAGTAAACCGGGACTGAAGCATCGGAATCTATAACTAGTGTCACAGGAATGGTTCAAAGCATAGACAGTCGGAAGAGTCAGTCTTCTTGTACTTAATTCGGCACTGTGCCTTTTGGATTTAATTCCGATGCAATTTCTGTGTTTCATCGTCAATAAGAAGGTCAGAGGGATACAGTAAACCTGAAGTGAAGCATCTGAATCTATAACTAGTGTCACAGGAATTGTTCAAAACATAGTCAATAAGAAGAGTCAGTCTTCTTGTACTTAAGTCGGCATTGTACCTTTTGTATTTAATTCCGATGCAATAACTGTGTTTCATCGTCAATAAGAAGGTCCAAGGGATACAGTAAACCTGAAGTGAAGCATCGGAATCTATAACTAGTGTCACAGGAATGGTTCAAAACATAGACAGTGGGAAGAGTCAGTTTTTCTTGTACTTAAGTCGGCATTGTGCCTTTTGTATTTAATTCCGATGCAATTTCTGTGTTTCATCGTCAATACGAAGGTCAGAGGGATACAATATACCTGAAGTGAAGCATCGGAATCTATAACTAGTGTCACAGGAATGGTTCAAAACATAGACAGTAGGAAGAGTCAGTCTTCCTGTACTTAAGTCGGCATTGTGCCTTGTTTACTGAATTCCGATGCAATTTCTGTATTTCATCCTAAATAAGATGGTCCAAGGTATATAATAAAATTGTAGTGAAGCATCGGAATCTATAACTAGTGTCACAGGAATGGTTCAAAACATAGTCAGTAAGAAGAGTCAGTCTTCTTGTACTTAAGTCGGCATTGTGCTTTTTGTATTCAATTCCGATGCAATTTCTGTGTTTCATCGTCATTAAGAAGGTCCAAGGGATACAGTAAACCTGAAGTGAAGCATCAGAATCTATAACTAGTGTCACAGGAATGGTTCAAACATAGTCAGTAAGAAGAGTCGTTCTTTTTGTACTTAAGTCGACATTGTGCCTTTTGTATTTATTTCCGATGCAATTTCTGTGTTTCATCGTCAATAACAAGGTCCAAGGGATACAGTAAACCTGAAGTGAAGCATCTGAATCTATAACTAGTGTCACAGGAATTGTTCAAAACATTGTCAGTAAGAAGAGTCAGTCTTCTTGTACTTAAGTCGGCATTGTGCCTTTTGTATTTAATTCCGATGCAATATCTGTGTTTCATCGTCAATAAGAAGGTCCAAGGGATACAGTAAACCTGAAGTGAAGCATCGAAATTTATAACTAGTGTCACAGGAATGGTTCAAAGCATAGACAGAAGAAGAGTCAGTCTTCATGTACTTAAGTCGGCATTGCCCCTTTTGTATTTAATTCCGTTGCAATTTCTGTGTTTCATCGTCAATGAGAAGGTCAGAGGGATACAGTAAACCTGAAGTGATGCATCCGAATCCATAACTACTGTCACAGGAACGGTACAAAGCATAGAAAGTAGGAAGAGACAGTCTTCTTGTACTTAAGTCGGCATTGTGCCTTCTCTATTTAATTCCGATGCAATTGCTGTGTTTGATCGTCAATAAGAAGGTCCAAGGGATACAGTAAACCAGAAGTGAACATCTGAATCTATAACTAGTGTCACAGGAATGGTTCAAAGCATAGTCAGTAAGAAGAGTCACTCTTCTTGTACTTATGTCGGCATTGTGCCTTTTGTATTTAATTCCGATGCAATATCTGTGTTTCATCGTCAATAAGAAGGTCCAAGGGATACAGTAAACCTGAAGTGAAGCACCAGAATCTATAACTAGTGTCACATGAATGGTTCAAATCATAGTCAGTAAGAAAAGTCAGTCTTCTTGTACTTAAGTCGCCATTGTGCTTTTTGTACTTAATTCCGATGCAATTTCTGTGTTTCATCGTCAATAAGAAGGTCCAAGGGATACAGTAAACCTGGAGTGAAGCATCGGAATCAATAACTAGTGACACAGGGATGGTTCAAAACATAGACAGTAATAAGAGTCAGTATTCTTGTACTGAAGTCGGCATTGTGCCTTTTGTATTTAATTCCGATGCAATTTCTGTGTTTCCTCGTCAATAAGAAGGTCCAAGGGATACAGTAAACCTGAAGTGAGGCACCGGAATCTATATCTAGTGTTAGAGGAATGGTTCAAAACATAGTCAATACGAAGAGTCAGTCTTCTTGTACTTAAGTCTGCATTGCGCCTTTTGTATTTAATTCCGATGCAATTTCTATGTTTCATTGTCAATAAGGAGTTCCAAGGGATACAGTAAACCTGGAGTGAAGCATCGGAATCTATAACTAGTGTCACAGGAGTGGTTCAAAACATAGTCAGTAAGAAGAGTCAGTATTCCTGTACTTAAGTCGGCAATGTGCCTTTTGTATTTAATTCCGATGCAATTTTTGTCTTTCATCCTCAATAAGAAGGTCCAAGGGATACAGTAAACCGCGAGTTAAGCATCGGAATCTATAACTAGTGTCACAGGAATGGTTCAAAGCATAGCCAATAAGAAGAGTCAGTCTTCTTGTACTTAAGTCGGCATTGTGCCTTTTGTATTTAATTCCGATGCAATATCTGTGTTTCATCGTCAATAAGAAGGTCCAAGGGATACAGTAAACCTGGAGTGAAGCATCGGAATCAATAACTAGTGACACAGGGATGGTTCAAAACATAGACAGTAATAAGAGTCAGTATTCTTGTACTGAAGTCGGCATTGTGCCTTTTATATTTAATTCCGATGCAATTTCTGTGTTTCATCCTCAATAAGAAGGTCCAAGGGATACAGTAAACCTGAAGTGAGGCACTGGAATCTATATCTAGTGTTAGAGGAACGGTTCAAAACATAGTCAATACGAAGAGTCAGTCTTCTTGTACTTAAGTCAGCATTGTGCCTTTTGTAATTAATTCCGATGCAATTTCTATGTTTCATTGTCAATAAGGAGTTCCAAGGGATACAGTAAACCTGGAGTGAAGCATCGGAATCTATAACTAGTGTCACAGGAATGGTTCAAAATATAGTCAGTAAGAAGAGTCAGTATTCTTGTACTTAAGTCGGCAATGTGCCTTTTGTATTTAAATCCGATGCAATTTTTGTCTTTCATCCTCATTAAGAAGGTCCAAGGGATACAGTAAACCGGGAGTTAAACATCGGAATCTATAACTAGTGTCACGGGAATGGTTCAAAGCATAGCCAGTAAGAAGAGTCAGTCTTCTTGTACTTAAGTCGGCGTTGTGCCTTTTGTATTTAATTCCGATGCAATATCTGTGTTTCTTCGTCAATAAGAAGGTCCAAGGGATACAGTAATCCTGGAGAGAAGCATCGGATTCTGTAACTAGTGTCACAGGAATGAATCAAACCATAGTCAGTAAGAAGAGTCAGTCTTCTTGTACTTAAGTCGGCATTGCGCATTTTGTATTTAATTCCGATGCAATTTCTGTGTTTCATCGTCAACAAGAAGGTCAGAGGGACACAGTAAACCTGAAGTGAAGCATCTGAATCTATAACTAGTGTCACAGGAATTGTTCAAAACATAGTCAGTAAGAAGAGTCAGTCTTCTTGTACTTAAGTTGGCATTGTGCCTTTTGTATTTAATTGCGATGCAATATCTGTGTTTCATCGTCAATAAGAAGGTCCAAGGGATACAGTAAACCTGAAGTGAAGCATCGAAATTTATAACTAGTGTCACAGGAATGGTTCAAATCATAGACAGAAGAAGAGTCAGTCTTCTTGGACTTACGACGGCATTGCCCCTTTTGTATTTAATTCCGTTGCAATTTCTGTGTTTCATCGTCAATGAGAAGTTCAGAGGGATACAGTAAACCTGAAGTGATGCATCCGAATCCATAACTAGTGTCACAGGAACGGTAAAAAACATAGAAAGTAGGAAGAGACAGTCTTCTTGTACTTAAGTCGGCATTGTGCCTTCTCTATTTAATTCCGATGCAATTGCTGTGTTTGATCGTCAATAAGAAGGTCCAAGGGATACAGTAAACCTGAAGTGAAGCATCGGAATCTATAACTAGGGTCACAGGAGTGGTTCAAAGCATAGTCAGTAAGATGAGTCAGTCTTCTTGTATTTAAGTCGGCATTGTGCCTTTTGTATTTAATTCCGATGCAATTTCTGTGTTTCATCGTCAATAAGAAGGTCCAAGGTATACAGTAAACCGGGAGTGAAGCATCGGAATCTGTAACTAGTGTCACAGGAATGGTTCAAAACATAGACAGTAAGATGAGTCAGCCTTCTTGTACTACAGTCGGCATTGTGCCCTATTATTTAATTCCGATGCAATTTCTGTGTTTCATCGTCAATAAGAAGGTCCAAGGGATACAGTAAACCTGCAGTGAAGCATCGGAATCTAAAACTAGTGTCACAGGAATGGTTCAAAACATAGACACTAAGAAGAGTCAGTCTTCTTGTACTTAATTCGGCACTGTGCCTTTTAGATTTAATTCCGATGCAATTTCTATGTTTCATCGTCAATAAGAAGGTCAGAGGAAACAGTAAACCTGAAGTGCACATCTGAATCTATAGCTAGTGTCACAGGAATTGTTCAAAACATAGTCAGTAAGAAGAGTCAGTCTTCTTGTACTTAAGTCGGCATTGTGCCTTTTGTATTTAATTCCGACGCAATATCTGTGTTTCATCGTCAATAACAAGGTCCAAGGGATACAGTAAAGCTGAAGTGAAGAATCGAAATTTATAACTAGTGTCACAGGAATGGTTCATAACATAGACAGAAGAAGAGTCAGTCTTCTTGTACTTAAGTCGGCTTTGTGCCTTTTTTATTTAATTCCGATGCAATTTCTGTATTCCATCCTAAATAAGAAGGTCCAAGGTATATAATAAAATTGTAGTGAAGCATCGGAATCTATAACTAGTGTCACAGGAATGGTTCAAAACATACATAGTAAGAAGAGTGAGTCTTCTAGTACTTAAGTCGGCATTGTGCCTTTTTTATTTAATTCCGATTCAATTTCTGTGTTTCATCGTCAATAAGAAGGTCCAAGGGATACAGTAAACCTGGAGTGAAGCATCGGTATCAATAACTAGTGACACAGGGATGGTTCAAAACATAGACAGTAATAAGAGTCAGTATTCGTGTACTGAAGTCGGCATTGTGCCTTTTGTATTTAATTCCGATGCAATTTCTGTGTTTTCTCGTCAATAAGAAGGTCCAAGGGATACAGTAAACCTGAAGTGAGGCACCGGAATCTATATCTAGTGTTACAGGAATGGTTCAAAACATAGTCAATACGAAGAGTCAGTCTTCTTGTACTTAAGTCAGCATTGTGCCTTTTGTATTTAATTCCGATGCAATTTCTATATTTCATTGTCAATAAGGAGTTCCAAGGGATACAGTAAACCTGGAGTGAAGCATCGGAATCTATAACAACTGCCACAGGAATGGTTCAAACATCGACAGTAAGAAGAGTCAGTCTTCTTGTACTTAAGTCGGCAATGTGCCTTTTGTATTTAATTCCGATGCAATTTTTGTCTTTCATCCTCAATAAGAAGGTCCAAGGGATACAGTAAACCGGGAGTTAAGCATCGGAATCTATAACTAGTGTCACAGGAATGGTTCAAAGCATAGGCAGTAAGAAGAGTCAGTCTTCTTGTACTTAAGTCGGCATTGCGCATTTTGTATTTAATTCCGATGCAATTTCTGTGTTTCATCGTGTACAAGAAGGTCAGAGGGATACAGTAAAGCTGAAGTGAAGCATCTGAATCTATAACTAGTGTCACAGGAATTGTTCAAAACATAGTCAGTAAGAAGAGTCAGTCTTCTTGTACTTAAGTCGACTTTGTGCCTTTTGTATTTAATTCCGATGCAATATCTGTGTTTCATCGTCAATAAGAAGGTCCAAGGGATACAGTAAACCTGAAGTGAAGCATCGAAATTTATAACTAGTGTCACAGGAATGGTTCAAAACATAGACAGAAGAAGAGTCAGTCGTCTTGTACTTAAGCCGGCATTGCCCCTTTTGTATTTAATTCCGTTGCAATTTCTGTGTTTCATCGTCAATGAGAAGGTCCAAGGGATACAGTAAACCTGGAGTGAAGCATCGGAATCAATAACTAGTGACACAGGGATGGTTCAAAACATAGACAGTAATAAGAGTCAGTATTCTTGTACTGAAGTCGGCATTGTGCCTTTTGTATTTAATTCTGATGCAATTTCTGTGTTTCCTCGTCAATAAGAAGGTCCAAGGGATACAGTAAACCTGAAGCGAAGCACCGGAATCTATAACTAGTGTCACATGAATGGTTCAAATCATAGTCAGTAAGAAGAAACAGTCTTCTTGTACTTAAGTCGCCATTGTGGCTTTTGTATTTAATTCCGATGCAATTTCTGTGTTTCTTCGTCAAAAAGAAGGTCCAAGGGATACAGTAAACCTGGAGTGAAGCATCGGAATCTATAACTAGTGTCACAGGGATGGTTCAAAGCATAGAAAGTAAGAAGAGTCAGTATTCTTGAACTTAAGTCGGCATCGTGCCTTTTGTATTTAATTCCGATGCAATTTCTGTGTTTCATCTTCAATAAGAAGGTCCAAGGGATACAGTAAACCTGAAGTGAAGCATCAGAGTCTATACTTAGTGTCACAGGTATGGTTCAAAGCATAGTCAGTAAGAAGAGTCAGTCTTCTTGTACATAAGACGGCATTGTGCCTTTTGTATTTAATTCCGATGCAATTTCTGTGTTTCATCGTCAATAAGAAGGTCCAAGGGATACAGTAAACCTGAAGTGAAGCATTGGAATCTATAACTAGTGTAACAGGAATGGTTTAAAGCTTAGACAGTGGGAAGAGTCGGTCCTCTTGTACTTCAGTCGGCATTGTACCTTTTGTATTTAATTCCGATGCAATTTCTATGTTTCATCGTCAATAAGAAGGTCAGAGGGATACAGTAAACCTGCCGTGAAGCATCATTCCGATGCAATTTCTATGTTTCATCGTCAATAAGAAGGTCAGAGGGATACAGTAAACCTGACGTGAAGCATCGGAATCTATAACTAGTGTCACAGGAGTGGTTCAAAACATAGACAGTAGGAAGAGACAGTCTTCTTGTACTTAAGTTGGCATTGTGCCTTTTCTATTTAAATCCTATGCAATTTCTGTGTTTCATCGTCAATAAGAAGGTCCAAGGGATATAGTAAACCTGTAGTGTAGCATCGGAATCTATAACTAGTGTCACAGGAATGGTTCAAAACATCGACAGTAAGAAGTGTCAGTCTTCTTGTACTTAATTCGGCATTGTGATTTTAGTAATTAATTCCGATGCAATTTCTGTGTTTCATCGTCAATAAGAAGGTCAGAGGGATACAGTAAATCTGAAGTCAAGCATCGGAATCTATAACTAGTGTCACAGGAATGGTTCAAAACATAGTCAGTAAGAACAGTCAGTCTTCTTGTACTTAAGTCGGCATTGTGCCTTTTGTATTCAATTCCGGTGCAATTTCTGTGTTTCATCGTCATTAAGAAGGTCCAAGGGATACAGTAAACCTGAAGTGAAGCATCAGAATCTATAACTAGTGTCACAGGAATGGTTCAAACATAATCAGTAAGAAGAGTCATTCTTTTTGTACTTAAGTCGACATTGTGCCCTTTGTATTTATTTCCGATGCAATTTCTGTGTTTCATCGTCAATAACAAGGTCCAAGGGATACAGTAAACCTGAAGTGAAGCACCAGAATCTATAACTAGTGTCACATGAATGGTTCAAATCATAGTCAGTAAGAAGAGTCAGTCTTCTTGCACTTAAGTCGCCATTGTGCTTTTTGTATTTAATTCCGATGCAATTTCTGTGTTTCATCGTCAATAAGAAGGTCCAAGGGATACAGTAAACCTGGAGTGAAGCATCGGAATCAATAACTAGTGACACAGGGATGGTTCAAAACATAGACAGTAATAAGAGTCAGTATTCTTGCACTGAAGTCGGCATTGTGCCTTTTGTATTTAATTCCGATGCAATTTCTGTGTTTCCTCGTCAATAAGAAGGTCCAAGGGATACAGTAAATCTGAAGTGAGGCACCGGAATCTATATCTAGTGTTAGAGGAATGGTTCAAAACATAGTCAATAGGAAGAGTCAGGCCTCTTGTACTTAAGTCAGCATTGTGCCTTTTGTATTTAATTCCGATGCTATTTCCATGTTTCATTGTCAATAAGGAGTTCCAAGGGATACAGTAAACCTGGAGTGAAGCATCGGAATCTATAACTAGTGTCACAGGAATGGATCAAGACATAGTCAGTAAGAAGAGTCAGTATTCTTGTACTTAAGTCGGCATTGCGCATTTTTTATTTAATTCCGATGCAGTTTTTGTCTTTCATCCTCAATAAGAAGGTCCAAGGGATACAGTAATCCTGGAGTGAAGCATCGGATTCTATAACTAGTGTCACAGGAATGAATCAAAACATAGTCAGTAAGGAGAGTCAGTCTTCTTGTACTTAAGTCGGCATTGCGCATTTTTTATTTAATTCCGATGCAATTTCTGTGTTTCATCGTCAATAAGAAGGTCCAAGGGATACAGTAAACTGGGAGTGAAGCATCGGAATCTATAACTAGTGTCACAGGAATGGTTCAAACATAGACAGTAGGAAGAGTCAGTCTTCTTGTACTTAATACTGCATTGTGCCTTTTCTATTCACTTCCGATGCAATTTCTGTGTTTCATCGTCAATAAGAAGATCCAAGGGATACAGTAAACCGGGAGTGAAGCATCGGAATCTATAACTAGTGTCACTGGAATGGTTCAAAACATAGACAGTCGGAAGAGTCAGTCTTCTTGTACTTAATTCGGCACTGTGCCTTTTGGATTTAATTCCGATGCAATTTCTGTGTTTCATCGTCAATAAGAAGGTCAGAGGGATACAGTAAACCTGAAGTGAAGCATCTGAATCTATAACTAGTGTCACAGGAATTGTTCAAAACATAGTCAGTAAGAAGAGTCAGTCTTCTTGTACTTAAGTCGGCATTGTGCCTTTTGTATTTAATTCCGATGCAATATCTGTGTTACATCGTCAATAACAAGGTCCAAGGGATACAGTAAACCTGAAGTGAAGAATCGAAATTTATAACTAGTGTCACAGGAATGGTTCATAACATAGACAGAAGAAGAGTCAGTCTTCTTGTACTTAAGTCGGCATTGTGCCTTTTGTATTTAATTCCGATGCAATATCTGTGTTTCATCGTCAATAACAAGGTCCAAGGGATACAGTAAACCTGAAGTGAAGAATCGAAATTTATAACTAGTGTCACAGGAATGGTTCATAACATAGACAGAAGAAGAGTCAGTCTTCTTGTACTTAAGTCGGCATTGTGCCTTTTTTATTTAATTCCGATGCAATTTCTGTATTTCATCCTAAATAAGAAGGTCCAAGGTATATAATAAAATTGTAGTGAAGCATCGGAATCTATAACTAGTGTCACAGGAATGGTTCAAAGCATAGGCAGTAAGAAGAGTCAGTCTTCTTGTACTTAAGTCGGCATTGTGCCTTTTGTATTTAATTCCGATGCAATATCTGTGTTTCATCGTCAATAAGAAGGTCCAAGGGATACAGTAATCCTGGAGTGAAGCATCGGATTCTATAACTAGTTTCACAGGAACGAATCAAAACATAGTCAGTAAGAAGAGTCAGTCTTCTTGTACTTAAGTCGGCATTGCGCATTTTGTATTTAATTCCGATGCAATTTCTGTGTTTCATCGTGTACAAGAAGGTCAGAGGGATACAGTAAAGCTGAAGTGAAGCATCTGAATCTATAACTAGTGTCACAGGAATTGTTCAAAACATAGTCAGTAAGAAGAGTCAGTCTTCTTGTACTTAAGTCGACTTTGTGCCTTTTGTATTTAATTCCGATGCAATATCTGTGTTTCATCGTCAATAAGAAGGTCCAAGGGATACAGTAAACCTGAAGTGAAGCATCGAAATTTATAACTAGTGTCACAGGAATGGTTCAAAACATAGACAGAAGAAGAGTCAGTCTTCTTGTACTTAAGCCGGCATTGCCCCTTTTGTATTTAATTCCGTTGCAATTTCTGTGTTTCATCGTCAATGAGATGGTCCAAGGGATACAGTAAACCTGGAGTGAAGCATCGGAATCAATAACTAGTGACACAGGGATGGTTCAAAACATAGACAGTAATAAGAGTCAGTATTCTTGTACTGAAGTCGGCATTGTGCCTTTTGTATTTAATTCTGATGCAATTTCTGTGTTTCCTCGTCAATAAGAAGGTCCAAGGGATACAGTAAACCTGAAGCGAAGCACCGGAATCTATAACTAGTGTCACATGAATGGTTCAAATCATAGTCAGTAAGAAGAAACAGTCTTCTTGTACTTAAGTCGCCATTGTGGATTTTGTATTTAATTCCGATGCAATTTCTGTTTTTCTTCGTCAAAAAGAAGGTCAAAGGGATACAGTAAACCTGGAGTGAAGCATCGGAATCTATAACTAGTGTCACAGGGATGGTTCAAAGCATAGAAAGTAAGATGAGTCAGTATTCTTGAACTTAAGTCGGCATCGTGCCTTTTGTATTTAATTCCGATGCAATTTCTGTGTTTCATCTTCAATAAGAAGGTCCAAGGGATACAGTAAACCTGAAGTGAAGCATCAGAGTCTATACTTAGTGTCACAGGTATGGTTCAAAGCACAGTCAGTAAGAAGAGTCAGTCTTCTTGTACATAAGACGGCATTGTGCCTTTTGCATTTAATTCCGATGCAATTTCTGTGTTTCATCGTCAATAAGAAGGTCCAAGGGATACAGTAAACCTGAAGTGAAGCATTGGAATCTATAACTAGTGTAACAGGAATGGTTTAAAGCTTAGACAGTGGGAAGAGTCGGTCCTCTTGTACTTCAGTCGGCATTGTACCTTTTGTATTTAATTCCGATGCAGTTTCTATGTTTCATCGTCAATAAGAAGGTCAGAGGGATACAGTAAACCTGACGTGAAGCATCATTCCGATGCAATTTCTATGTTTCATCGTCAATAAGAAGGTCAGAGGGATACAGTAAACCTGACGTGAAGCATCGGAATCTATAACTAGTGTCACAGGAGTGGTTCAAAACATAGACAGTAGGAAGAGACAGTCTTCTTGTACTTAAGTTGGCATTGTGCCTTTTCAATTTAAATCCTATGCAATTTCTGTGTTTCATCGTCAATAAGAAGGTCCAAGGGATATAGTAAACCTGTAGTGTAGCATCGGAATCTATAACTAGTGTCACAGGAATGGTTCAAAACATCGACACTAAGAAGTGTCAGTCTTCTTGTACTTAATTCGGCATTGTGCCTTTAGTAATTAATTCCGATGCAATTTCTGTGTTTCATCGTCAATAAGAAGGTCAGAGGGATACAGTAAATCTGAAGTCAAGCATCGGAATCTATAACTAGTGTCACAGGAATGGTTCAAAACATAGTCAGTAAGAACAGTCAGTCTTCTTAAACTTAAGTCGGCATTGTGCCTTTTGTATTCAATTCCGGTGCAATTTCTGTGTTTCATCGTCATTAAGAAGGTCCAAGGGATACAGTAAAACTGAAGTGAAGCATCAGAATCTATAACTAGTGTCACAGGAATGGTTCAAACATAGTCAGGAAGAAGAGTCATTCTTTTTGTACTTAAGTCGACACTGTGCCCTTTGTATTTATTTCCGATGCTATTTCTGTGTTTCATCGTCAATAACAAGGTCCAAGGGATACAGTAAACCTGAAGTGAAGCACCAGAATCTATAACTAGTGTCACATGAATGGTTCAAGTCATAGTCAGTAAGAAGAGTCAGTCTTCTTGCACTTAAGTCGCCATTGTGCTTTTTGTATTTAATTCCGATGCAATTTCTGTGTTTCATCGTCAATAAGAATGTCCAAGGGATACAGTAAACCTGGAGTGAAGCATCGGAATCAATAACTAGTGACACAGGGATGGTTCAAAACATAGACAGTAATAAGAGTCAGTATTCTTGCACTGAAGTCGGCATTGTGCCTTTTGTATTTAATTCCGATGCAATTTCTGTGTTTCCTCGTCAATAAGAAGGTCCAAGGGATACAGTAAATCTGAAGTGAGGCACCGGAATCTATATCTAGTGTTAGAGGAATGGTTCAAAACATAGTCAATAGGAAGAGTCAGGCTTCTTGTACTTAAGTCAGCATTGTGCCTTTTGTATTTAATTCCGATGCTATTTCTATGTTTCATTGTCAATAAGGAGTTCCAAGGGATACAGTAAACCTGGAGTGAAGCATCGGAATCTATTTCTAGTGTCACAGGAATGGATCAAAACATAGTCAGTAAGAAGAGTCAGTATTCTTGTACTTAAGTCGGCAATGTGCCTTTTGTATTTAATTCCGATGCAGTTTTTGTCTTTCATCCTCAATAAGAAGGTCCAAGGGATACAGTAATCCTGGAGTGAAGCATCGGATTCTATAACTAGTGTCACAGGAATGAATCAAAACATAGTCAGTAAGGTGAGTCAGTCTTCTTGTACTTAAGTCGGCATTGCGCATTTTTTATTTAATTCCGATGCAATTTCTGTGTTTCATCGTCAATAAGAAGGTCCAAGGGATACAGTAAACCGGGAGTGAAGCATCGGAATCTATAACTAGTGTCACAGGAATGGTTCAAACATAGACAGTAGGAAGAGTCAGTCTTCTTGTACTTAATACTGCATTGTGCCTTTTCTATACACTTCCGATGCAATTTCTGTGTTTCATCGTCAATAAGAAGATCCAAGGGATACAGTAAACCGGGAGTGAAGCATCGGAATCTATAACTAGTGTCACTGGAATGGTTCAAAACATAGACAGTCGGAAGAGTCAGTCTTCTTGTACTTAATTCGGCACTGTGCCTTTTGGATTTAATTCCGATGCAATTTCTGTGTTTCATCGTCAATAAGAAGGTCAGAGGGATACAGTAAACCTGAAGTGAAGCATCTGAATCTATATCTAGTGTCACAGGAATTGTTCAAAACATAGTCAGTAAGAAGAGTCAGTCTTCTTGTACTTAAGTCGGCATTGTGCCTTTTGTATTTAATTCCGATGCAATATCTGTGTTTCATCGTCAATAACAAGGTCCAAGGGATACAGTAAACCTGAAGTGAAGAATCGAAATTTATAACTAGTGTCACAGGAATTGTTCATAACATAGACAGAAGAAGAGTCAGTCTTCTTGTACTTAAGTCGGCATTGTGCCTTTTTTATTTAATTCCGATGCAATTTCTGTATTTCATCCTAAATAAGAAGGTCCAAGGTATATAATAAAATTGTAGTGAAGCATCGGAATCTATAACTAGTGTCACAGGAATGGTTCAAAACATACATAGTAAGAAGAGTGAGTCTTCTAGTACTTAAGTCGGCATTGTGCCTTTTTTATTTAATTCCGATGCAATTTCTGTGATTCATCGTCAATAAGAAGGTCCAAGGGATACAGTAAACCTGAAGCGAAGCACCGGAATCTATAACTAGTGTCACATGAATGGTTCAAAACATAGTCAGTAAGAAGAAACAGTCTTCTTGTACTTAAGTCGCCATTGTGGCTTTTGTATCTAATTCCGATGCAATTTCTGTGTTTCATCGTCAAAAAGAAGGTCCAAGGGATACAGTAAACCTGGAGTGAAGCATCAGAATCTATAACTAGTGTCACAGGGATGGTTCAAAGCATAGAAAGTAAGAAGAGTCAGTATTCTTGTACTTAAGTCGGCATTGTGCCTTTTGTATTTAATTCCGATGCAATTTCTGTGTTTCATCTTCAATAAGAAGGTCCAAGGGATACAGTAAACCTGAAGTGAAGCATCAGAGTCTATACTTAGTGTCACAGGAATGGTTCAAAACATCGACAGTAAGAAGTGTCAGTCTTCTTGTACTTAATTCGGCATTGTGCCTTTAGTAATTAATTCCGATGCAATTTATGTGTTTCATCGTCAATAAGAAGGTCCAAGGGATACAGTAAACCTGAAGTGAAGCATTGGAATCTATAACTAGTGTAACAAGAATGGTTTAAAGCTTAGATAGTGGGAAGAGTCAGTCTTCTTGTACTTCAGTCGGCATTGTACCTTTTGTATTTAATTCCGATGCAATTTCTGTGTTTCATCGTCAATAAGAAGGTCAGAGGGATACAGTAAACCTGAAGTGAAGCATCGGAATCTATAACTAGTGTCACAGGAGTGGTTCAAAACATAGACAGTAGGAAGAGACAGTCTTCTTGTACTTAAGTCGGCATTGTGCCTTTTCTATTTAAATCCTATGCAATTTCTGTGTTTCATCGTCAATAAGAAGGTCCAAGGGATATAGTAAACCTGTAGTGTAGCATCGGAATCTATAACTAGTGTCACAGGAATGGTTCAAAACATCGACAGTAAGAAGTGTCAGTCTTCTTGTACTTAATTCGGCATTGTGCCTTTAGTAATTAATTCCGATGCAATTTATGTGTTTCATCGTCAATAAGAAGGTCAGAGGGATACAGTAAATCTGAAGTCAAGCATCGGAATCTATAACTAGTGTCACAGGAATGGTTCAAATCATAGTCAGTAAGAAGAGTCAGTCTTCTTGTACTTAAGTCGGCATTGTGCATTTGTATTCAATTCCGATGCAATTTCTGTGTTTCATCGTCATTAAGAAGGTCCAAGGGATACAGTAAACCTGAAGTGAAGCATCAGAATCTATAACTAGTGTCACAGGAATGGTTCAAACATAGTCAGTAAGAAGAGTCATTCTTTTAGTACTTAAGTCGACATTGTGCCTTTTGTATTTATTTCCGATGCAATTTCTGTGTTTCATCGTCAATAACAAGGTCCACGGGATACAGTAAACCTGAAGTGAAGCACCAGAATCTATAACTAGTGTCACATGAATGGTTCAAATCATAGTCAGTAAGAAGAGTCAGTCTTCTTGTACTTAAGTCGCCTTTGTGCTTTTTGTATTTAATTCCGATGCAATTTCTGAGCTTCATCGTCAATAAGAAGGTCCAAGGGATACGGTAAACCTGGAGTGAAGCATCGGAATCAATAACTAGTGACACAGGGATGGTTCAAAACATAGACAGTAATAAGAGTCAGTATTCTTGTACTGAAGTCGGCATTGTGCCTTTTGTATTTAATTCCGATGCAATTTCTGTGTTTCCTCGTCAATAAGAAGGTCCAAGGGATACAGTAAACCTGAAGTGAGGCACCGGAATCTATATCTAGTGTTACAGGAGTGGTTCAAAACATAGTCAATACGAAGAGTCAGTCTTCTTGTACTTAAGTCAGCATTGTGCCTTTTGTATTTAATTCCGATGCAATTTCTATGTTTCATTGTCAATAGGGAGTTCAAGGGATACAGTAAACCTGGAGTGAAGCATCGGAATCTATAACTAGTGTCACAGGAATGGTTCAAAAAATAGTCAGTAAGAAGAGTCAGTATTCTTGTACTTAAGTCGGCAATGTGCCTTTTGTACTTAATTCCGATGCAATTTTTGTCTTTCATCCTCAATAAGAAGGTCCAAGGGATACAGTAAACCGGGAGTTAAGCATCGGAATCTATAACTAGTGTCACAGGAATGGTTCAAAGCATAGCCAGTAAGAAGCGTCAGTCTTCTTGTGCCTTTTGTATTTAATTCCGATGCAATATCTGTGTTTCATCGTCAATAAGAAGGTCCAAGGGATACAGTAATCCTGGAGTGAAGCATCGGATTCTATAACTAGTGTCACAGGAATGAATCAAAACATAGTCAGTAAGAAGAGTCAGTCTTTTTGTACTTAAGTCGGCATTGCGCATTTTGTATTTAATTCCGATGCAATTTCTGTGTTTCATCGTCGACAAGAAGGTCAGAGGGATACAGTAAACCTGAAGTGAAGCATCTGAATCTATAACTAGTGTCACAGGGATGGTTCAAAGCATAGAAAGTAAGAAGAGTCAGTATTCTTGTACTTAAGTCGGCATTGTGCCTTTTTTATTTAATTCCGATGCAATTTCTGTATTTCATCCTAAATAAGAAGATCCAAGGTATATAATAAAATTGTAGTGAAGCATCGGAATCTATAACTAGTGTCACAGGAATGGTTCAAAACATACAAAGTAAGAAGAGTGAGTCTTCTAGTACTTAAGTCGGCATTGTGCCTTTTTTATTTAATTCCGATGCAATTTCTGTGATTCATCGTCAATAAGAAGGTCCAAGGGATACAGTAAACCTGAAGCGAAGCACCGGAATCTATAACTAGTGTCACATGAATGGTTCAAAACATAGTCAGTAAGAAGAAACAGTCTTCTTGTACTTAAGTCGCCATTGTGGCTTTTGTATTTAAATCCGATGCAATTTCTGTGTTTCATCGTCAAAAAGAAGGTCCAAGGGATACAGTAAACCTGGAGTGAAGCATCAGAATCTATAACTAGTGTCACAGGGATGGTTCAAAGCATAGAAAGTAAGAAGAGTCAGTATTCTTGTACTTAAGTCGGCATTGTGCCTTTTGTATTTAATCCGATGCAATTTCTGTGTTTCATCTTCAATAAGAAGGTCCAAGGGATACAGTAAACCTGAAGTGAAGCATCAGAGTCTATACTTAGTGTCACAGGTATGGTTCAAAACATAGTCAGTAAGAAGAGTCAGTCTTCTTGTACATAAGACGGCATTGTGCCGTTTGTATTTAATTCCGATGCAATATCTGTGTTTCATCGCCAATAAGAAGGTCCAAGGGATACAGTAAACCTGAAGTGAAGCATTGGAATCTATAACTAGTGTAACAGGAATGGTATAAAGCTTAGACAGTGGGAAGAGTCAGTCTTCTTGTACTTCAGTCGGCATTGTACCTTTTGTATTTAATTCCGATGCAATTTCTATGTTTCATCGTCAATAAGAAGGTCAGAGGGATACAGTAAACCTGACGTGAAGCATCGGAATCTATAACTAGTGTCACAGGAGTGGTTCAAACATAGACAGTAGGAAGAAACAGTCTTCTTGTACTTAAGTCGGCATTGTGCCTTTTCTATTTAAATCCTATGCAATTTCTGTGTTTCATCGTCAATAAGAAGGTCCAAGGGATATAGTAAACCTGTAGTGTAGCATCGGAATCTATAACTAGTGTCACAGGAATGGTTCAAACATCGACAGTAAGAAGTGTCAGTCTTCTTGTACTTAATTCGGCATTGTGCCTTTAGTAATTAATTCCGATGCAATTTCTGTGTTTCATCGTCAATAAGAAGGTCAGAGGGATACAGTAAATCTGAAGTCAAGCATCGGAATCTATAACTAGTGTCACAGGAATGGTTCAAAACATAGTCAGTAAGAAGAGTCAGTCTTCTTGTACTTAAGTCGGCATTGTGCATTTGTATTCAATTCCGATGCAATTTCTGTGGTTCATCGTCATTAAGAAGGTCCAAGGGATACAGTAAACCTGAAGTGAAGCATCAGAATCTATAATTAGTGTCACAGGAATCGTTCAAACATAGTCAGTAAGAAGAGTCATTCTTTTAGTACTTAAGTCGACATTGTGCCTTTTGTATTTATTTCCGATGCAATTTCTGTGTTTCATCGTCAATAACAAGGTCCACGGGATACAGTAAACCTGAAGTGAAGCACCAGAATCTATAACTAGTGTCACATGAATGGTTCAAATCATAGTCGGTAAGAAGAGTCAGTCTTCTTGTACTTAAGTCGCCATTGTGCTTTTTGTATTTAATTCCGATGCAATTTCTGTGTTTCATCGTCAATAAAAAGGTCCAAGGGATACGGTAAACCTGTAGTGAAGCATCGGAATCAATAACTAGTGACACAGGGATGGTTCAAAACATAGACAGTAATAAGAGTCAATATTCTTGTACTGAAGTCGGCATTGTGCCTTTTGTATTTAATTCCGATGCAATTTCTGTGTTTCCTCGTCAATAAGAAGGTCCAAGGGATACAGTAAAAATGAAGTGAGGCACCGGAATCTATATCTAGTGTTACAGGAGTGGTTCAAAACATAGTCAATACGCAGAGTCAGTCTTCTTGTACTTCAGTCAGCATTGTGCCTTTTGTATTTAATTCCGATGCAATTTCTATGTTTCATTGTCAATAAGGAGTTCCAAGGGATACAGTAAACCAGGAGTGAAGCATCGGAATCTATAACTAGTGTCACAGGAATGGTTCAAAACATAGTCAGTAAGAAGAGTCAGTATTCTTGTACTTAAGTCGGCAATGTGCCTTTTGTATTTAATTCCGATGCAATTTTTGTCTTTCATCCTCAATAAGAAGGTCCAGGGGATACAGTAAACCGGGAGTTAAGCATCGGAATCTATAACTAGTGTCACAGGAATGGTTCAAAGCATAGCCAGTAAGAAGAGACAGTCTTCTTGTACTTAAGTCGGCATTGTGCCTTTTGTATTTAATTCCGATGCAATATCTGTGTTTCATCGTCAATAAGAAGGTCCAAGGGATACAGTAATCCTGGAGTGAAGCATCGGATGCTATAACTAGTGTCACAGGAATGAATCAAAACATAGTCAGTAAGAAGAGTCAGTCTTCTTGTACTTAAGTCGGCATTGCGCATTTTGTATTTAATTCCGATGCAATATCTGTGTTTCATCGTCAATAAGAAGGTCCAAGGGATACAGTAAACCTGAAGTGAAGCATCGAAATTAATAACTAGTGTGACAGGAATGGTTCAACACATAGACAGAAGAAGAGTCAGTCTTCTTGTACTTAAGTCGGCATTGCCCCTTTTGTATTTAATTCCGTTGCAATTTCTGTGTTTCATCGTCAATGAGAAGGTCAGAGGGATACAGTAAACCTGAAGTGATGCATCCGAATCCATAACTAGTGTCACAGGAACGGTACAAAACATAGAAAGTAGGAAGAGACAGTCTTCTTGTACTTAAGTCGGCATTGTGCCTTCTCTATTTAATTCCGATGCAATTGCTGTGCTTGATCGTCAATAATAAGGTACAAGGCATACAGTAAACC
This sequence comes from Schistocerca piceifrons, assembly GCF_021461385.2. Taxonomy (NCBI): domain Eukaryota; kingdom Metazoa; phylum Arthropoda; class Insecta; order Orthoptera; family Acrididae; genus Schistocerca; species Schistocerca piceifrons. Next base: position 512,171 of record NW_025728956.1, on the reverse strand, counting down.
TGAAGTGAGGCATCGGAATCTATAACTAGGGTCACAGGAATGGTTCAAAGCATAGTCAGTAAGAAGAGTCAGTCTTCTTGTACTTTATTCGGCATTGTGCCTTTTGTATTTAATTCCGATGCAATTTCTGTGTTTCATCGTCAATAAGAAGGTCCAAGGTATACAGTAAACCGGGAGTGAAGCATCGGAATCTGTAACTAGTGTCACAGGAATGGTTCAAAACATAGACAGTAAGATGAGTCAGTCTTCTTGTACTAAAGTCGGCATTGTGCCTTATTAATTAATTCCGATTCAATTTCTGTGTTTCATCGTCAATAAGAAGGTCCAAGGGATACAGTAAACCTGCAGTGAAGCATCGGAATCTAAAACTAGTGTCACAGGAATGGTTCAAATCATAGACTCTAAGAAGAGTCAGTCTTCTTGTACTTAATTCGGCACTGTGCCTTTTGGATTTAATTCCGATGCAATTTCTGTGTTTCATCGTCAATAAGAAGGTCAGAGGGATACAGTAAACCTGAAGTGAACATCTGAATCTATAACTAGTGTCACAGGAATGGTTCAAAACATAGACAGTCGGAAGAGTCAGTCTTCTTGTACTTAATTCGGCAGTGTGCCATTTGGATTTAATTCCGATGCAATTTCTGTGTTTCATCGTCAATAAGAAGGTCAGAGGGATACAGTAAACCTGAAGTGAGGCATCTGATTCTATAACTAGTGTCACAGGAATTGTTCAAAACATAGTCAGTAAGAAGAGTCAGTCTTCTTGTACTTAAGTTGGCATTGTGCCTTTTGTATTTATTTCCGATGCAATTTCTGTGTTTCATCGTCAATAACAAGGTCCAAGGGATACAGTAAACCTGAAGTGAAGCACCAGAATCTATAACTAGTGTCACATGAATGGTTCAAATCATAGTCAGTAAGAAGAGTCAGTCTTCTTGTCCTTAAGTCGCCATTGTGCTTTTTGTATTTAATTCCTATGCAATATTTGTCTTTTATCCTCATTAAGAAGGTCCAAGGGATACAGTAAACCGGGAGTTAAGCATCGGAATCTATAACTAGTGTCACAGGAATGGTTCAAAGCATAGTCAGTAAGAAGAGTCAGTCTTCTTGTACTTAAGTCGGCATTGTGCCTTTTGTATTTAATTCCGATGCAATATCTGTGTTTCATCGTCAATAAGAAGGTCCAAGGGCTACAGTAATCCTGGAGTGATGCATCGGATTCTATAACTAGTGTCACAGGAATGAATCAAAACATAGTCAGTAAGAAGAGTCAGTCTTCTTGTACTTAAGTCGGCATTGCGCATTTTGTATTTAATTCCGATGCAATTTCTGTGTTTCATCGTCAACAAGAAGGTCAGAGGGATACAGTAAACCTGAAGTGAAGCATCTGAATCTATAACTAGTGTCACAGGAAATGTTCAAAACATAGTCAGTAAGAAGAGTCAGTCTTCTTGTACTTCAGTCGGCATTGTGCCTTCTCTATTTAATTCCGATGCAATTGCTGTGTTTGATCGTCAATAAGAAGGTCCAAGGGATACAGTAAACCTGAAGTGAAGCATCAGAATCTATAACTAGGGTCACAGGAATGGTTCAAAACATAGTCAGTAAGAAGAGTCAGTCTTCTTGTACTTAAGTCGGCATTGTGCCTTTTGTATTTAATTCCGATGCAATTTCTGTGTTTCATCGTCAATAAGAAGGTCCAAGGTATACAGTAAACCGGGAGTGAAGCATCGGAATCTGTAACTAGTGTCACAGGAATGGTTCAAAACATAGACAGTAAGATGGGTTAGTCTTCTTGTACTAAAGTCGGCATTGTGCCTTATTATTTAATGCCGATGCAATTTCTGTGTTTCATCGTCAATAAGAAGGTCCAAGGGATACAGTAAACCTGCAGTGAAGCATCGGAATCTAAAACTAGTGTCACAGGAATGGTTGAAATCATAGACACTAAGAAGAGTCAGTCTTCTTGTACTTAATTCAGCACTGTGCCTTTTGGATTTAATTCCGATGCAATTTCTGTGTTTCATCGTCAATAAGAAGGTCAGAGGGATACAGTAAACCTGAAGTGAACATCTGAATCTATAACTAGTGTCACAGGAATGGTTCAAATTATAGTCAGTAAGAAGAGTCAGTCTTCTTGTACTTAAGTCGGCATTGTGACTTTTGTATTTAATTCCGATGCAATTTCTGTGTTTCATCGTCAATAAGAAGGTCCAAGGGATACAGTAAACCGGGAGTGAAGCATCGGAATCTATAACTAGTGTCACAGGAATGGTTCAAACATAGACAGTAGGAAGAGTCAGTCTTCTTGTACTTAATACTGCATTGTGCCTTTTCTATTTACTTCCGATGCAATTTCTGTGTTTCATCGTCAATAAGAAGATCCAAGGGATACAGTAAACCGGGAGTGAAGCATCGGAATCTATAACTAGTGTCACAGGAATGGTTCAAAACATAGACAGTCGGAAGAGTCAGGCTTCTTGTACTTAATTCGGCACTGTGCCTTTTGGATTTAATTCCGATGCAATTTCTGTGTTTCATCGTCAATAAGAAGGTCAGAGGGATACAGTAAACCTGAAGTGAAGCATCTGAATCAATAACTAGTGTCACAGGAATTGTTCAAAACATAGTCAGTAAGAAGAATCAGTCTTCTTGTACTTAAGTCGGCATTGTGCCTTTTGTATTTAATTCCGATGCAATATCTGTGTTTCATCGTCAGTAAGAAGGTCCAAGGGATACAGTAAACCTGAAGTGAAGAATCGAAATTTATAACTAGTGTCACAGGAATGGTTCATAACATAGACAGAAGAAGAGTCAGTCTTCTTGTACTTAAGTCGGCATTGCCCCTTCTGTATTTAATTCCGTTGCAATTTCTGTGTTTCATCGTCAATGAGAACGTCAGATTGATACAGTAAACCTGAAGTGATGCATCCGAAACCATAACTAGTGTCACAGGAACGGTACAAAACATAGAAATAAGGAAGAGACAGTCTTCTTGTACTTAAGTCGGCATTGTGCCTTCTCTATTTAATTCCGATGCAATTGCTGTGTTTGATCGTCAATAAGAAGGTCCAAGGGATACAGTAAACCTGAAGTGAAGAATCGGAATCTATAACTAGGGTCACAGGAATGGTTCAAAGCATAGTCAGTAAGAAGAGTCAGTCTTCTTGTACTTAAGTCGGCATTGTGCCTTTTGTATTTAATTCCGATGCAATTTCTGTGTTTCATCGTCAATAAGAGGGTCCAAGGTATACAGTAAACCGGGAGTGAAGCATCGGAATCTGTAACTAGTGTCAGAGGAATGGTTCAAAACATAGACAGTAAGATGAGTCAGTCTTCTTGTACTAATGTCGGCATTGTGCTTTATTTATTTAATTCCGATGCAATTTCTGTGTTTCATCGTCAATAAGAAGGTCCAAGGGATACAGTAAACCTGCAGTGAAGCATCGGAATCTAAAACTAGTGTCACAGGAATGGTTCAAATCATAGACACTAATAAGAGTCAGTCTTCTTGTACTTAATTCGGCACTGTGCCTTTTGGATTTAATTCCGATGCAATTTCTGTGTTTCATCGTCAATAAGAAGTCAGAGGGATACAGTAAACCTGAAGTGAACATCTGAATCTATAACTAGTGTCACAGGAATGGTTCTAATAATAGTCAGTAAGAAGAGTCAGTCTTCTTGTACTTAAGTCGGCATTGTCACTTTTGTATTTAATTCCGATGCAATTTCTGTGTTTCATCGTCAATAAGAAGGTCCAAGGGATACAGTAAACCTGAAGTGAAGCATCGAAATTTATAACTAGTGTCACAGGAATGGTTCAAACATAGACAGAAGAAGAGTCAGTCTTCTTTTACTTAAGTCGGCATTGTCCATTTGGTATTTAACACCTTTGCAATTTCTGTGTTACATCGTCAATGAGAAGGTCAAAGGGATACAGTAAAGTTGAAGTGAAGCATCCGAATCTATAACTAGTGTCACAGGAATTGTACAAAACATAGAAAGTGGGAAGAGTCAGTCTTCTTGTACTTAAGTCGGCATTGTTCCTTCTCTATTTAATTCCGATGCAATTGCTGTGTTTCATCGTCAATAAGAAGGACCAAGGGATACAGTAAACCTGAAGTGAAGCATCGGAATCTATAACTAGTGTCACAGGAATGGTTCAAATCATAGACACTAAGAAGAGTCAGTCTTCTTGTACTTAATTCGGCACTGTGTTTTTTGGATTTATTTCCGATGCAATTACTGTGTTTCATCGTCAATAAGGAGGTCAGAGGGATACAGTAAACCTGAAGTGAAGCATCTGAATCTATAACTAGTGTCACAGGAACGGTTCTAAACATAGTCAGTAAGAAGAGTCAGTCTTCTTGTACTTAATTCGGCATTGTGCCTTTAGTATTTAATTCCGATGCAATTTCTGTGTTTCATCGTCAATTAGAAGGTCAGAGGCATACAGTAAATTTGAAGTCAAGCAACGGAATCTATAACTAGTGTCACAGGAATGGTTCAAAACATAGTCAGTAAGAAGAGACAGGCTTATTGTACTTAGGTCGGCATTGTGCTTTTTGTATTTAATTCGGATGCAATTTCTGTGTTTCATCGTCAATAAGAAGGTCCAAGGGATACAGTAAACCTGGAGTGAAGCATCGGAATCAATAACTAGTGACACAGGGATGGTTCAAAACATACACAGTAATAAGAGTCAGTAATCTTGTACTGAAGTCGGCATTGTGCCTTTAGTATTTAATTCCGATGCAATTTTTGTCTTTCATCCTCAATAAGAAGGTCCAAGGGATACAGTAAACCGGGAGTTAAGCATCGGAATCTATAACTAGTGTCACAGGAATGGTTCAAAGCATAGTCAGTAAGAAGAGTCAGTCTACTTGTACTTCAGTCGGCATTGTGCCTTTTGTATTTAATTCCGATGCAATATCTGTGTTTCACCGACAATAAGAAGGTCCAAGGGACACAGTAAACCTGGAGTGAAGCGTCGGAATCTATAACTAGTGTCACAGGAATGAATCAAAACGTAGTCTGTAAGAAGAGTCAGTCTTTTTGTACTTAATTCGGCATTGCACATTTTGTATTAATTTCCGATGCAATTTCTGTGTTTCATCGTCAACAAGAAGGTCCAACGGATACAGTCAACCAGAAGTGAAGCATCGGAATCGTAACTAGTGTCACAGGAATAGTTCAAACATAGACAGTAGGAAGAGTCAGTTTTCTTGTACTTAAAACTGCATTGTGCCTTTTCTATTTACTTCCGATGCAATTTCTGTGTTTCATCGTCAATAAGATGATCCAAGGGATACAGTAAACCGGGAGTGAAGCATCGGAATCTATAACTAGTGAAACAGGAATGGCTCAAATCATAGTCACTAAGAAGAGTCAGTCTTCTTGTACTTAATTCGGCACTGTGCCTTTTGGATTTAATTCGGATGCAATTTCTGTGTTTTATCGTCAATAAGAAGCTCAGAGGGATACAGTAAACCTGAAGTGAACATCTGAATCTATAACTAGTGTCACAGGAATTGTTCAAAACATAGTCAGTAAGAAGAGTCAGTCTTCTTGTACTTGAGTCGGCATTGTGCCTTTTCTATTTAATTCCGATGCAATATCTGTGTTTCATCGTCAATATGTAGGTCCAAGGGCTACAGTAAACCTGAAGTGAAGCATCGGAATCTATAACTAGTGTCACAGGAATGGTTCAAATCATAGACAGTAAGAAGAGTCAGTCTTCTTGTACTTAATTCGGCATTGTGCCTTTTGTATTTAATTCCGACGCAATTTCCATGTTTCATCGTCAATAAGAACGTCAGAGGGATACAGTAAATCTGAAGTGAAGCATCAGAATCTATAACTTGTGTCACAGGAATGGTTCAAATCATAGTCATTGAGAAGAGTCAGTCTTCTTGTACTTAAGTCTTCATTGTGCCTTATTTATTTAATTCCGATGCAATTTCTGTGTTTCATCGTCAATAAGAAGATCCAAGGGATACAGTAAACCTAGAGTGAAGCATCGGAATCTAATACTAGTGTCACAGGAATGGTTCCAAACATAGACAGTAAGAAGAGTCAGTCTTCTTGTACTTAATTCGGCATTGTGCCTTTTGTATTTAATTCCGACGCAATTACTGTGTTTCATCGTCAATAAGAACGTCAGAGGGATACAGTAAATCTGAAGTGAAGCATCGGAATCTATAACTAGTGTCACAGGAATGGTTGAAAGCATAGTCAGTAAGAAGAGTCAGTCTTCTTGTACTTTTGTCGGCATTGTGCATTTTGTATTTAATTCCGATGCAATTTCTGTGTTTCATCGTCAATAAGAAGGTCCAAGGGATACAGTAAACCGGAAGTGAAGCATCGGAACCTGTAACTAGTGTCACAGGAATGGTTCAAAACATAGACAGTAAGATGAGTCAGTCTTCTTGTACTTAAGTCGGCTTTGTGCCTTTTGTATTTAATTCCGATGCAATTTCTGTGTTTCATCGTCAATAAGAACGTCAGAGGGATACAGTAAACCTGGAGTGAAGCTTCGGAATCTATAACAAGTGTCACAGGGATGGTTCAAAAAATAGACAGTAAGAAGAGTCAGTATTCTTGCACTTCAGTCGGCATTGTGCCTTTTGTATTTCATTCCGATGCTATTTCTTTGTTTCGTCTCCAATAAGAACGTCCAAGGGATACAGTAAATCTGAAGTGAAGCATCAGAGTCTATAACTAGTGCCACAGGAGTGGTTCAAAACATAGTAAGAAGAGACAGTCTTCTTGTACTTAAGTCGGCATTGTGCCTTTTGTATTTAATTCCGATGCAATTTCTGTGTTTCATCGTCAATACGAAGGTCAGTGGGATACAGTAAACCTGAAGTGAAGCATCGGAGTCTATAACTAGTGTCACAGGAATGGTTCAAAACATAGACTCTAGGAAGAGTCAGTGTTCTTGTACTTAAGTCGGCATTGTGCCTTTCCTATTTAATTCCGATGCAATTTCTGTATTTAATCGTAAATAAGAAGGTCCAAGGTATATTGTAAACCCGGAGTGAAGCATCGGAATCTATAACTTGTGTCACAGGAACGGTTCAAAACATAGGCAGTAAAAAGAGCCAGTCTTCTTGTACTTCATTCGGCATTGTGCCTTTTGTATTTAATTCCGATGAAATTTCTGTGTTTCATCGTCAATAAGAAGGTCAGAGGGATACAGTAAACCTCAAGTGAAGCACCGGAATCTATAACTTGTGTCACAGGAATGGTTCAAATTATAGTCAGTAAGAACAGTCAGTCTTCTTGTACTTATGTCGGCATTGTGCCTTTTGTAATTAATTCCGATGCAATTTCTGTGTTTCATCGTCAATAAGAAGGTCCAAGGGATACAGTAAACCTGACGTGAAGCATCGGAATCTATAACTAGTGTCACAGGAATGGTTCAAAGCATAGACAGTAGGAAGAGTCAGTCTTGTTGTACTTAAGTCGGCATTGTGCCTTTTTATTTAATTCCGATGCAATTTCTGTGCTTCATCGTCAATATGAAGGTCAGAGGGATACAGTAAACCTGTAGTGAAGCATCGGAATCTACAACTAGTGTCACAGGAATGGTTCAAAACATAGACAGTAGGAAGAGTCAGTCTTCTTGTACTTAAGTCGGCATTGTGCCTTTTGTATTTAATTCCGATGCAATTTCTGTGTTTCATCGTCAATAAGAAGGTCCAAGGGATACAGTAAACCTGGAGTGAAGCATCGGAATCTGTAACTAGTGTCACAGGAATGAATAAAACCATAGTCATTAAGAAGAATCACTCTTCTTGTACTTAAGTCGGCATTGTGCATTTTGTATTTAATTCCGTTGCAATTTCAAAGTTTCATCGACAACAAGATGGTCCAAGGGATACAGTAAACCTGAAGTGAAGCATCGGAATCTATAACTAATGTCACAGGAATGGTTCAAATCATAGGCAGTAAGAAGAGTCAGTCTTCTTGTACTTAAGTCAGCATTGTGCTTTTTCTATTTAATTCCGATGCAATTTCTGTGTTTCTTCGTCAATAAGAAGGTCAGAGGGATACAGTAAACCTCAAGTGAAGCATCGGAATCTATAACTAGTGTCACAGGAATGGTTCAAATCATAGTCAGTAAGAGGAGTCAGTCTTCTTGTACTTAAGTCGGCATTGTGCCATTTGTATTTAATTCCGATGCAATTGCTGTGTTTCATCGTCAATAAGAAGGTCCAAGGGATACAGTAAACCTGGAGTGAAGCATCGAAATCTATAACTAGTGTAACAGGGATGGTTCAAAACATAGACAGTAAGAACAGTCAGTATTCTTGTACTTAAGTCGTCATTGTGCCTTTTGTATTTATTTCCGATGCAATATCTGTGTTTCATCGTCAATAAGAAGGTCCAAGGGATACAGTAAAGCTGAAGTGAAGCACCGGAATCTATAACTAGTGTCAAAGGAATGGATCAAACATAGTCAGTAAGAACAGTCAGTCTTCTTGTACTTATGTCAGCATTGTGCTTATTGTAATTAATTCCGATGTAATTTCAGTGTTTTATCGTCAATAAGAAGGTCCAAGGGATACAGTAAACCTGAAGTGAAGCATGGGAATCTATAACTAGTGTCACAGGAAAGGTTCAAAACATAGTCAGAAAGAAGAGTCAGTCATCTTGTACTTAAGTCGGCATTGCGACTTTTGCATTTAATTCCCATGAAATTTCTGTGTTTCATCGTCAGTAAGAAGGTCCAAGGGATACAGTAAAACTGAAGTGAAGCATCGGAATCTATAACTAGCGTCACAGGAATGGTTCAAAACATAGTCAATAAGAAGAGTCAGTATTCTTGTACTTAAGTCGGCAATGTGCCTTTTGTATTTAATTCCGATGCAATTTTTGTGTTTCATCCTCAATAAGAGGGTCCAAGAGATACAGTAAACCGGGAGTTAAACATCGGAATCTATGACTAGTCTCCCAGGAATGGTTCGAAACATAGTCAGTAAGAAGAGTCAGTCTTCTTGTACTTAAGTTGGCATTGTGAATTTTGTATTTAATTCCGATGCAATTTCTGTGTTTCATCGTCAATAAGAAAGTAAGAGGGATACAGTTAACCTGAAGTGAAGCATCGGAATCTAAAACTTTTGTCACAGGAATGGTTCAAAGCATAGACACTAAGAAGTGTCAGTCTTCTTGTACTTAATTCGGCATTGTGCCTTTTGTATTAAATTCCGACGCAATTTCTGTGTTTCATCGTCAATAAGAACGTCAGAGGGATACAATAAATCTGAAGTGAAGCATCGGAATCTATAACTTGTGTCACAGGAATGGTTCAAAAATAGTCAGTGAGAAGAGTCAGTCTTCTTGTACTAAAGTCGGCATTGTGCCTTTTGTATTTAATTCCTATGCAATTTCTGTGTTTCATCGTCAATAAGAAGGTCCAAGGGATACAGTAAACCTGCAGTGAAGCATCAGAATCTAAAACTAGTGTCACAGGAATGGTTCAAATAATAGACAGTAGGAAGGGTCAGTATTCTTGTACTTAAGTCGGCATTGTGCTTTTGTGTCAAATTCCGATGCAATTTCTGTGTTTCATTCTAAGAAAGAAGGTCCAAGGGATACAGTAAACCTGGAGTGAAGCATCGGAATCTATAACTAGTGTCACAGGAATGGTTCAAAGCATAGACACTAAGAAGAGTCAGTCTTCTTGTACTTAATTCGGCACTGTGCCTTTTGGATTTAATTCCGATGCAATTTCTGTGTTTCATCGTCAATAAGAAGGCCCAAGGGATACAGTAAACCTGAAGTGAAGCATCGAGATTTATAACTAGTGTCGCAGGAATGGTTCAAAACATGGACAGAAGAAGAGTCAGTCTTCATTTACTTAAGTCGGCATTGTTACTTTTGTATTTAAATTCGTTGCAATTTCTGTGTTTCATCGTCAATGAGAAGGTCCAAGGGATACAGTAAACCTGAAGTGAAGAATCCGAATCTATAACTAGTGTCACAGGAATGGTACAAAACATAGAAAGTGGGAAGAGTCTGTCTTCTTGTACTTAAGTCGGCATTGTGCCTTTTGTATTTAATTCCGATGCAATTTCTGTGTTTCATCGTCAATAAGAAGGTCCATGGGATACAGTAAGCCGGGAGTGAACCATCGGAATCTATAACTAGTGTCACAGGAATGGTTCAAAACATAGACAGTAAGATGAGTTAGTCTTCTTGTACTTAAGTCGTCATTGTGCCTTATTTATGTAATTCCGATGCAATTTCTGTGTTTCATCGTCAATAAGAAGGTCCAAGCGATACAGTAAACCTAGAGTGAAGCATCGGAATCTATTACTAGTGTCACAGGAATGGTTCAAAACATAGTCAGTAAGATGAGTCAGTCTTCTTGTACTAAAGTCGGCATTGTGCCTTTTGTATTTAATTCCGATGCAGTTTCTGTGTTACATCGTCAATAAGAAGGTCCAAGGGAATCCGAATCTATAACTAGTGTCACAGGAATGGTAAAAAACATAGGAAGTGTGAAGAGTCAGTCTTCTTGTACTTAAGTCGGCATTGTGCCTTTTGTATTTTATTCCGATGCAGTTTCTGTGTTTCATCGTCAATAAGATGGTCCAAGGGATACAGTAAACCTGGAGTGAAGCATCGAAATCTATAACTAGTGTAACAGGGATGGTTCAAAACATAGACAGTAAGAACAGTCAGTATTCTTGTACTTAAGTCGTCATTGTGCCTTTTGTATTTATTTCCGATGCAATATCTGTGTTTCATCGTCAATAAGAAGGTCCAAGGGATACAGTAAAGCTGAAGTGAAGCACCGGAATCTATAACTAGTGTCAAAGGAATGGATCAAACATAGTCAGTAAGAACAGTCAGTCTTCTTGTACTTATGTCAGCATTGTGCTTATTGTAATTAATTCCGATGTAATTTCAGTGTTTTATCGTCAATAAGAAGGTCCAAGGGATACAGTAAACCTGAAGTGAAGCATGGGAATCTATAACTAGTGTCACAGGAAAGGTTCAAAACATAGTCAGAAAGAAGAGTCAGTCATCTTGTACTTAAGTCGGCATTGCGACTTTTGCATTTAATTCCCATGAAATTTCTGTGTTTCATCGTCAGTAAGAAGGTCCAAGGGATACAGTAAAACTGAAGTGAAGCATCGGAATCTATAACTAGCGTCACAGGAATGGTTCAAAACATAGTCAATAAGAAGAGTCAGTATTCTTGTACTTAAGTCGGCAATGTGCCTTTTGTATTTAATTCCGATGCAATTTTTGTGTTTCATCCTCAATAAGAGGGTCCAAGAGATACAGTAAACCGGGAGTTAAACATCGGAATCTATGACTAGTCTCCCAGGAATGGTTCGAAACATAGTCAGTAAGAAGAGTCAGTCTTCTTGTACTTAAGTTGGCATTGTGAATTTTGTATTTAATTCCGATGCAATTTCTGTGTTTCATCGTCAATAAGAAAGTAAGAGGGATACAGTTAACCTGAAGTGAAGCATCGGAATCTAAAACTTTTGTCACAGGAATGGTTCAAAGCATAGACACTAAGAAGTGTCAGTCTTCTTGTACTTAATTCGGCATTGTGCCTTTTGTATTAAATTCCGACGCAATTTCTGTGTTTCATCGTCAATAAGAACGTCAGAGGGATACAATAAATCTGAAGTGAAGCATCGGAATCTATAACTTGTGTCACAGGAATGGTTCAAAAATAGTCAGTGAGAAGAGTCAGTCTTCTTGTACTAAAGTCGGCATTGTGCCTTTTGTATTTAATTCCTATGCAATTTCTGTGTTTCATCGTCAATAAGAAGGTCCAAGGGATACAGTAAACCTGCAGTGAAGCATCAGAATCTAAAACTAGTGTCACAGGAATGGTTCAAATAATAGACAGTAGGAAGGGTCAGTATTCTTGTACTTAAGTCGGCATTGTGCTTTTGTGTCAAATTCCGATGCAATTTCTGTGTTTCATTCTAAGAAAGAAGGTCCAAGGGATACAGTAAACCTGGAGTGAAGCATCGGAATCTATAACTAGTGTCACAGGAATGGTTCAAAGCATAGACACTAAGAAGAGTCAGTCTTCTTGTACTTAATTCGGCACTGTGCCTTTTGGATTTAATTCCGATGCAATTTCTGTGTTTCATCGTCAATAAGAAGGCCCAAGGGATACAGTAAACCTGAAGTGAAGCATCGAGATTTATAACTAGTGTCGCAGGAATGGTTCAAAACATGGACAGAAGAAGAGTCAGTCTTCATTTACTTAAGTCGGCATTGTCCCTTTTGTATTTAAATTCGTTGCAATTTCTGTGTTTCATCGTCAATGAGAAGGTCCAAGGGATACAGTAAACCTGAAGTGAAGAATCCGAATCTATAACTAGTGTCACAGGAATGGTACAAAACATAGAAAGTGGGAAGAGTCTGTCTTCTTGTACTTAAGTCGGCATTGTGCCTTTTGTATTTAATTCCGATGCAATTTCTGTGTTTCATCGTCAATAAGAAGGTCCAAGGGATACAGTAAACCGGAAGTGAAGCATCGGAACCTGTAACTAGTGTCACAGGAATGGTTCAAAACATAGACAGTAAGATGAGTCAGTCTTCTTGTACTTAAGTCGGCTTTGTGCCTTTTGTATTTAATTCCGATGCAATTTCTGTGTTTCATCGTCAATAAGAACGTCAGAGGGATACAGTAAACCTGGAGTGAAGCTTCGGAATCTATAACAAGTGTCACAGGGATGGTTCAAAAAATAGACAGTAAGAAGAGTCAGTATTCTTGCACTTCAGTCGGCATTGTGCCTTTTGTATTTCATTCCGATGCTATTTCTTTGTTTCGTCTCCAATAAGAACGTCCAAGGGATACAGTAAATCTGAAGTGAAGCATCAGAGTCTATAACTAGTGCCACAGGAGTGGTTCAAAACATAGTAAGAAGAGACAGTCTTCTTGTACTTAAGTCGGCATTGTGCCTTTTGTATTTAATTCCGATGCAATTTCTGTGTTTCATCGTCAATACGAAGGTCAGTGGGATACAGTAAACCTGAAGTGAAGCATCGGAGTCTATAACTAGTGTCACAGGAATGGTTCAAAACATAGACTCTAGGAAGAGTCAGTGTTCTTGTACTTAAGTCGGCATTGTGCCTTTCCTATTTAATTCCGATGCAATTTCTGTATTTAATCGTAAATAAGAAGGTCCAAGGTATATTGTAAACCCGGAGTGAAGCATCGGAATCTATAACTTGTGTCACAGGAACGGTTCAAAACATAGGCAGTAAAAAGAGCCAGTCTTCTTGTACTTCATTCGGCATTGTGCCTTTTGTATTTAATTCCGATGAAATTTCTGTGTTTCATCGTCAATAAGAAGGTCAGAGGGATACAGTAAACCTCAAGTGAAGCACCGGAATCTATAACTTGTGTCACAGGAATGGTTCAAATTATAGTCAGTAAGAACAGTCAGTCTTCTTGTACTTATGTCGGCATTGTGCCTTTTGTAATTAATTCCGATGCAATTTCTGTGTTTCATCGTCAATAAGAAGGTCCAAGGGATACAGTAAACCTGACGTGAAGCATCGGAATCTATAACTAGTGTCACAGGAATGGTTCAAAGCATAGACAGTAGGAAGAGTCAGTCTTGTTGTACTTAAGTCGGCATTGTGCCTTTTTATTTAATTCCGATGCAATTTCTGTGCTTCATCGTCAATATGAAGGTCAGAGGGATACAGTAAACCTGTAGTGAAGCATCGGAATCTACAACTAGTGTCACAGGAATGGTTCAAAACATAGACAGTAGGAAGAGTCAGTCTTCTTGTACTTAAGTCGGCATTGTGCCTTTTGTATTTAATTCCGATGCAATTTCTGTGTTTCATCGTCAATAAGAAGGTCCAAGGGATACAGTAAACCTGGAGTGAAGCATCGGAATCTGTAACTAGTGTCACAGGAATGAATAAAACCATAGTCATTAAGAAGAATCACTCTTCTTGTACTTAAGTCGGCATTGTGCATTTTGTATTTAATTCCGTTGCAATTTCAAAGTTTCATCGACAACAAGATGGTCCAAGGGATACAGTAAACCTGAAGTGAAGCATCGGAATCTATAACTAATGTCACAGGAATGGTTCAAATCATAGGCAGTAAGAAGAGTCAGTCTTCTTGTACTTAAGTCAGCATTGTGCTTTTTCTATTTAATTCCGATGCAATTTCTGTGTTTCTTCGTCAATAAGAAGGTCAGAGGGATACAGTAAACCTCAAGTGAAGCATCGGAATCTATAACTAGTGTCACAGGAATGGTTCAAATCATAGTCAGTAAGAGGAGTCAGTCTTCTTGTACTTAAGTCGGCATTGTGCCATTTGTATTTAATTCCGATGCAATTGCTGTGTTTCATCGTCAATAAGAAGGTCCAAGGGATACAGTAAACCTGGAGTGAAGCATCGAAATCTATAACTAGTGTAACAGGGATGGTTCAAAACATAGACAGTAAGAACAGTCAGTATTCTTGTACTTAAGTCGTCATTGTGCCTTTTGTATTTATTTCCGATGCAATATCTGTGTTTCATCGTCAATAAGAAGGTCCAAGGGATACAGTAAAGCTGAAGTGAAGCACCGGAATCTATAACTAGTGTCAAAGGAATGGATCAAACATAGTCAGTAAGAACAGTCAGTCTTCTTGTACTTATGTCAGCATTGTGCTTATTGTAATTAATTCCGATGTAATTTCAGTGTTTTATCGTCAATAAGAAGGTCCAAGGGATACAGTAAACCTGAAGTGAAGCATGGGAATCTATAACTAGTGTCACAGGAAAGGTTCAAAACATAGTCAGAAAGAAGAGTCAGTCATCTTGTACTTAAGTCGGCATTGCGACTTTTGCATTTAATTCCCATGAAATTTCTGTGTTTCATCGTCAGTAAGAAGGTCCAAGGGATACAGTAAAACTGAAGTGAAGCATCGGAATCTATAACTAGCGTCACAGGAATGGTTCAAAACATAGTCAATAAGAAGAGTCAGTATTCTTGTACTTAAGTCGGCAATGTGCCTTTTGTATTTAATTCCGATGCAATTTTTGTGTTTCATCCTCAATAAGAGGGTCCAAGAGATACAGTAAACCGGGAGTTAAACATCGGAATCTATGACTAGTCTCCCAGGAATGGTTCGAAACATAGTCAGTAAGAAGAGTCAGTCTTCTTGTACTTAAGTTGGCATTGTGAATTTTGTATTTAATTCCGATGCAATTTCTGTGTTTCATCGTCAATAAGAAAGTAAGAGGGATACAGTTAACCTGAAGTGAAGCATCGGAATCTAAAACTTTTGTCACAGGAATGGTTCAAAGCATAGACACTAAGAAGTGTCAGTCTTCTTGTACTTAATTCGGCATTGTGCCTTTTGTATTAAATTCCGACGCAATTTCTGTGTTTCATCGTCAATAAGAACGTCAGAGGGATACAATAAATCTGAAGTGAAGCATCGGAATCTATAACTTGTGTCACAGGAATGGTTCAAAAATAGTCAGTGAGAAGAGTCAGTCTTCTTGTACTAAAGTCGGCATTGTGCCTTTTGTATTTAATTCCTATGCAATTTCTGTGTTTCATCGTCAATAAGAAGGTCCAAGGGATACAGTAAACCTGCAGTGAAGCATCAGAATCTAAAACTAGTGTCACAGGAATGGTTCAAATAATAGACAGTAGGAAGGGTCAGTATTCTTGTACTTAAGTCGGCATTGTGCTTTTGTGTCAAATTCCGATGCAATTTCTGTGTTTCATTCTAAGAAAGAAGGTCCAAGGGATACAGTAAACCTGGAGTGAAGCATCGGAATCTATAACTAGTGTCACAGGAATGGTTCAAAGCATAGACACTAAGAAGAGTCAGTCTTCTTGTACTTAATTCGGCACTGTGCCTTTTGGATTTAATTCCGATGCAATTTCTGTGTTTCATCGTCAATAAGAAGGCCCAAGGGATACAGTAAACCTGAAGTGAAGCATCGAGATTTATAACTAGTGTCGCAGGAATGGTTCAAAACATGGACAGAAGAAGAGTCAGTCTTCATTTACTTAAGTCGGCATTGTCCCTTTTGTATTTAAATTCGTTGCAATTTCTGTGTTTCATCGTCAATGAGAAGGTCCAAGGGATACAGTAAACCTGAAGTGAAGAATCCGAATCTATAACTAGTGTCACAGGAATGGTACAAAACATAGAAAGTGGGAAGAGTCTGTCTTCTTGTACTTAAGTCGGCATTGTGCCTTTTGTATTTAATTCCGATGCAATTTCTGTGTTTCATCGTCAATAAGAAGGTCCATGGGATACAGTAAGCCGGGAGTGAACCATCGGAATCTATAACTAGTGTCACAGGAATGGTTCAAAACATAGACAGTAAGATGAGTTAGTCTTCTTGTACTTAAGTCGTCATTGTGCCTTATTTATGTAATTCCGATGCAATTTCTGTGTTTCATCGTCAATAAGAAGGTCCAAGCGATACAGTAAACCTAGAGTGAAGCATCGGAATCTATTACTAGTGTCACAGGAATGGTTCAAAACATAGTCAGTAAGATGAGTCAGTCTTCTTGTACTAAAGTCGGCATTGTGCCTTTTGTATTTAATTCCGATGCAGTTTCTGTGTTACATCGTCAATAAGAAGGTCCAAGGGAATCCGAATCTATAACTAGTGTCACAGGAATGGTAAAAAACATAGGAAGTGTGAAGAGTCAGTCTTCTTGTACTTAAGTCGGCATTGTGCCTTTTGTATTTTATTCCGATGCAGTTTCTGTGTTTCATCGTCAATAAGATGGTCCAAGGGATACAGTAAACCGGGAGTGAAGCATCGGAATCTGTAACTAGTGTCACAGAATTGGTTCAAACATAGACAGTAAGATGAGTCAGTCTTCTTGTACTTAAGTCGTCATTGTGCCTTATTTATTTAATTCCGATGCAATTTCTGTGTTTCATCGTCAGTAAGAAGGTCCAAGGGATACAGTAAACCTAGAGTGAAGCATCGGATTCTATTACTAGTGTCACAGGAATGGTTCAAAACATAGACAGCAAGAAGAGTCAGTCTACTTGTACTTAATTCGGCATTGTGCCTTTTGTATTTAATTCCGACGCAATTACTGTGTTTCATCGTAAATAAGAACGTCAGAGGGATACAGTAAATCTGAATTGAAGCATCGGAATCTATAACTAGTGTCACAGGAATGGTTCAAAACATAGTCAGTAAGAAGAGTCAGTCTTCTTGCACTAAAGTCGGCATTGTGCCTTTTGTATTTAATTCCGATGCAATTTCTGTGCTTCATAGTCAATAAGAAGGTCCAAGGGATACCGTAAACCTGAAGTGAGGCATCGGAATCTAAAACTAGTGTCACAGGAATGGTTCAAATCATAGACAGTATGTAGAGTCAGTCGTCTTGTACTTAATTCGGCACTGTGCCTTTTGGATTAAATTCCGATGCAATTTCTGTGTTTCATCGTCAATAAGAAGGTCCAAGGGATACAGTAAACCTGAAGTGAAGCATCTGAATCTATAACAAGTGTCACAGGAATGGTTCAAATCATAGTCAGTAAGAAGAGTCAGTCTTCTTGTACTTAAGTCGGCATTGTGCATTTTGTATATATTTTCGATGCATTGTCTGTGTTTCATCGTCAATAAGAAGGTCCAAGGGATACAGTAAACCAGAAGTGAAGCATCACAATTTATAACTAGTTTCACTGGAATGGTACAAATCATAGACAGAAGAAGAGTCAGTCTTCTTTTACTAAAGTCAGCATTGTGCCTTTTGTATTTAATTCCGATGCAATTTCTGTGTTTCATCGTCAATGAGAAGGTCAGAGGGATACCGTAAACCTGAAGTTAAGCATCCGAATCTATAACTAGTGTCAAAGGAATGGTACAAAACATAGAAAGTATGAAGAGTTAGTCTTCATGTACTTAAGTCGGCATTGTGGCTTCTCTATTTAATTCCGATGCAATTGCTGTGTTTCATCGTCAATAAGAAGGTCCAAGGGATACAGTAAACCTGAAGTGAAGCATCGGAATCTATAAGTAGGGTCACAGGAATGGTTCACGGCATAGTCAGTAAGAAGAGATAGTCTTCCTGTACTTAAGTCGGCATTGTGGCTTTTGTATTTAATTCCGATGCAATTTCTGTGTTTCATCGTCAAAAAGAAAGTCCAAGGGATACAGTAAACCGCGAATGAAGCATCGGAATCTGTAACTAGTGTCACAGGAATGGTACAAATCATAGACAGTAGGATGAGTCAGTCTTCTTGCACTAAAGTCAGCATTGTGCCTTATTTATTAAATTCCGATGCAATTTCTGTGTTTCATCGTCAATACGAAGGTCCAAGCGATACAGTATACCTAGAGTGAAGCATCGGAATCTATTACTAGTGTCACAGGAATGGTTCAAATCATAGTCAGTAAGATGAGTCAGTCTTCTTGTAATAATCTCGGCATTGTGCCTTTTGTATTTAATTCCGATGCAGTTTCTGTGTTACATCGTCAATAAGAAGGTCCAAGGGAATCCGAATCTATAACTAGTGTCACAGGAATGGTAAAAAACATAGGAAGTGGGAAGAGTCAGTCTTCTTGTACTTAAGTCGGCATTGTGCCTTTTGTATTTTATTCCGATGCAGTTTCTGTGTTTCATCGTCAATAAGAAGGTCCAAGGGATACAGTAAACCGGGAGTGAAGCATCGGAATCAGTAACTAGTGTCACAGGAATGGTTCAAAACATAGACAGTAAGATGAGTAAGTCTTCTTGTACTTAAGTCGTCATTGTGCCGTATTTATTTAATTCCGATGCAATTTCTGTGTTTCATCGTCAGTAAGAAGGTCCAAGGGATACAGTAAACCTAGAGTGAAGCATCGGATTCTATTACTAGTGTCACAGGAATGGTTCAAAACATAGACAGCAAGAAGAGTCAGTCTAGTTGTACTTAATTCGGCATTGTGCCTTTTGTATTTAATTCCGACGCAATTACTGTGTTTCATCGTAAATAAGAACGTCAGAGGGATACAGTAAATCTGAATTGAAGCATCGGAATCTATAACTAGTGTCACAGGAATGGTTCAAAACATAGTCAGTAAGAAGAGTCAGTCTTCTTGCACTAAAGTCGGCATTGTGCCTTTTGTATTTAATTCCGATGCAATTTCTGTGCTTCATAGTCAATAAGAAGGTCCAAGGGATACCGTAATCCTGAAGTGAGGCATCGGAATCTAAAACTAGTGTCACAGGAATGGTTCAAATCATAGACAGTATGTAGAGTCAGTCTTCTTGTACTTAATTCGGCACTGTGCCTTTTGGATTTAATTCCGATGCAATTTCTGTGTTTCATCGTCAATAAGAAGCTCCAAGGGATACAGTAAACCTGAAGTGAAGCATCTGAATCTATAACAAGTGTCACAGGAATGGTTCAAATCATAGTCAGTAAGAAGAGTCAGTCTTCTTGTACTTAAGTCGGCATTGTGCCTTTTGTATATATTTTCGATGCATTGTCTGTGTTTCATCGTCAATAAGAAGGTCCAAGGGATACAGTAAACCAGAAGTGAAGCATCACAATTTATAACTAGTTTCACTGGAATGGTACAAATCATAGACAGAAGAAGAGTCAGTCTTCTTTTACTAAAGTCAGCATTGTGCCTTTTGTATTTAATTCCGATGCAATTTCTGTGTTTCTTCGTCAATGAGAAGGTCAGAGGGATACCGTAAACCTGAAGTTAAGCATCCGAATCTATAACTAGTGTCAAAGGAATGGTACAAAACATAGAAAGTATGAAGAGTTAGTCTTCATGTACTTAAGTCGGCATTGTGGCTTCTCTATTTAATTCCGATGCAATTGCTGTGTTTCATCGTCAATAAGAAGGTCCAAGGGATACAGTAAACCTGAAGTGAAGCATCGGAATCTATAAGTAGGGTCACAGGAATGGTTCACAGCATAGTCCGTAAGAAGAGATAGTCTTCCTGTACTTAAGTCGGCATTGTGGCTTTTGTATTTAATTCCGATGCAATTTCTGTGTTTCATCGTCAAAAAGAAAGTCCAAGGGATACAGTAAACCGCGAATGAAGCATCGGAATCTGTAACTAGTGTCACAGGAATGGTACAAAACATAGACAGTAAGATGAGTCAGTCTTCTTGCACTAAAGTCAGCATTGTGCCTTATTTATTAAATTCCGATGCAATTTCTGTGTTTCATCGTCAATACGAAGGTCCAAGCGATACAGTATACCTAGAGTGAAGCATCGGAATCTATTACTAGTGTCACAGGAATGGTTCAAATCATAGTCAGTAAGATGAGTCAGTCTTCTTGTACTAAAGTCGGCATTGTGCCTTTTGTATTTAATTCCGATGCAGTTTCTGTGTTACATCGTCAATAAGAAGGTCCAAGGGAATCCGAATCTATAACTAGTGTCACAGGAATGGTAAAAAACATAGGAAGTGGGAAGAGTCAGACTTCTTGTACTTAAGTCGGCATTGTGCCTTTTGTATTTTATTCCGATGCAGTTTCTGTGTTTCATCGTCAATAAGAAGGTCCAAGGGATACAGTAAACCGGGAGTGAAGCATCGGAATCTGTAACTAGTGTCACAGGAATGGTTCAAAACATAGACAGTAAGATGAGTCAGTCTTCTTGTACTTAATTCGTCATTGTGCCTTATTTATTTAATTCCGATGCAATTTCTGTGTTTCATCGTCAGTAAGAAGGTCCAAGGGATACAGTAAACCTAGAGTGAAGCATCGGATTCTATTACTAGTGTCACAGGAATGGTTCAAAACATAGACAGCAAGAAGAGTCAGTCTACTTGTACTTAATTCGGCATTGTGCCTTTTGTATTTAATTCCGACGCAATTACTGTGTTTCATCGTAAATAAGAACCTCAGAGGGATACAGTAAATCTGAATTGAAGCATCGGAATCTATAACCAGTGTCACAGGAATGGTTCAAAACATAGTCAGTAAGAAGAGTCAGTCTTCTTGCACTAAAGTCGGCATTGTGCCTTTTGTACTTAATTCCGATGCAATTTCTGTGTTTCATAGTCAATAAGAAGGTCCAAGGGATACCGTAAACCTGAAGTGAGGCATCGGAATCTACAACTAGTGTCACAGGAATGGTTCAAATCATAGACAGTATGTAGAGTCAGTCTTTTTGTACTTAATTCGGCACTGTGCCTTTTGGATTTATTTCCGATGCAATTTCTGTGTTTCATCGTCAATAAGAAAGTCCAAGGGATACAGTAAACCTGAAGTGAAGCATCTGAATCTATAACAAGTGTCACAGGAATGGTTCAAATCATAGTCAGTAAGAAGAGTCAGTCTTCTTGTACTTAAGTCGGCATTGTGCCTTTTGTATATATTTTCGATGCATTGTCTGTGTTTCATCGTCAATAAGAAGGTCCAAGGGATACAGTAAACCAGAAGTGAAGCATCACAATTTATAACTAGTTTCACTGGAATGGTACAAATCATAGACAGAAGAAGAGTCAGTCTTCTTTTACTAAAGTCAGCATTGTGCCTTTTGTATTTAATTCCGATGCAATTTCTGTGTTTCATCGTCAATGAGAAGGTCAGAGGGATACCGTAAACCTGAAGTTAAGCATCCGAATCTATAACTAGTGTCAAAGGAATGGTACAAAACATAGAAAGTAAGAAGAGTTAGTCTTCATGTACTTAAGTCGGCATTGTGGCTTCTCTATTTAATTCCGATGCAATTGCTGTGTTTCATCGTCAATAAGAAGGTCCAAGGGATACAGTAAACCTGAAGTGAAGCATCGGAATCTATAAGTAGGGTCACAGGAATGGTTCACGGCATAGTCCGTAAGAAGAGATAGTCTTCCTGTACTTAAGTCGGCATTGTGGCTTTTGTATTTAATTCCGATGCAATTTCTGTGTTTCATCGTCAAAAAGAAAGTCCAAGGGATACAGTAAACCGCGAATGAAGCATCGGAATCTGTAACTAGTGTCACAGGAATGGTACAAAACATAGACAGTAAGATGAGTCAGTCTTCTTGCACTAAAGTCAGCATTGTGCCTTATTTATTAAATTCCGATGCAATTTCTGTGTTTCATCGTCAATACGAAGGTCCAAGCGATACAGTATACCTAGAGTTAAGCATCGGAATCTATTACTAGTGTCACAGGAATGGTTCAAATCATAGTCAGTAAGATGAGTCAGTCTTCTTGTACTAAAGTCGGCATTGTGCCTTTTGTATTTAATTCCGATGCAGTTTCTGTGTTACATCGTCAATAAGAAGGTCCAAGGGAATCCGAATCTATAACTAGTGTCACAGGAATGGTAAAAAACATAGGAAGTGTTAAGAGTCAGACTTCTTGTACTTAAGTCGGCATTGTGCCTTTTGTATTTTATTCCGATGCAGTTTCTGTGTTTCATCGTCAATAAGAAGGTCCAAGGGATACAGTAAACCGGGAGTGAAGCATCGGAATCTGTAACTAGTGTCACAGGAATGGTTCAAAACATAGACAGTAAGATGAGTCAGTCTTCTTGTACTTAATTCGTCATTGTGCCTTATTTATTTAATTCCGATGCAATTTCTGTGTTTCATCGTCAGTAAGAAGGTCCAAGGGATACAGTAAACCTAGAGTGAAGCATCGGATTCTATTACTAGTGTCACAGGAATGGTTCAAAACATAGACAGCAAGAAGAGTCAGTCTACTTGTACTTAATTCGGCATTGTGCCTTTTGTATTTAATTCCGACGCAATTACTGTGTTTCATCGTAAATAAGAACGTCAGAGGGATACAGTAAATCTGAATTGAAGCATCGGAATCTATAACCAGTGTCACAGGAATGGTTCAAAACATAGTCAGTAAGAAGAGTCAGTCTTCTTGCACTAAAGTCGGCATTGTGCCTTTTGTATTTAATTCCGATGCAATTTCTGTGTTTCATAGTCAATAAGAAGGTCCAAGGGATACCGTAAACCTGAAGTGAGGCATCGGAATCTACAACTAGTGTCACAGGAATGGTTCAAATCATAGACAGTATGTAGAGTCAGTCTTTTTGTACTTAATTCGGCACTGTGCCTTTTGGATTTATTTCCGATGCAATTTCTGTGTTTCATCGTCAATAAGAAGGTCCAAGGGATACAGTAAACCTGAAGTGAAGCATCTGAATCTATAACAAGTGTCACAGGAATGGTTCAAATCATAGTCAGTAAGAAGAGTCAGTCTTCTTGTACTTAAGTCGGCATTGTGCCTTTTGTATACATTTTCGATGCATTGTCTGTGTTTCATCGTCAATAAGAAGGTCCAAGGGATACAGTAAACCAGAAGTGAAGCATCACAATTTATAACTAGTTTCACTGGAATGGTACAAATCATGGACAGAAGAAGAGTCAGTCTTCTTTTACTAAAGTCAGCATTGTGCCTTTTGTATTTAATTCCGATGCAATTTCTGTGTTTCATCGTCAATGAGAAGGTCAGAGGGATACCGTAAACCTGAAGTTAAGCATCCGAATCTATAACTAGTGTCAAAGGAATGGTACAAAACATAGAAAGTATGAAGAGTTAGTCTTCATGTACTTAAGTCGGCATTGTGGCTTCTCTATTTAATTCCGATGCAATTGCTGTGTTTCATCGTCAATAAGAAGGTCCAAGGGATACAGTAAACCTGAAGTGAAGCATCGGAATCTATAAGTAGGGTCACAGGAATGGTTCACGGCATAGTCCGTAAGAAGAGATAGTCTTCCTGTACTTAAGTCGGCATTGTGGCTTTTGTATTTAATTCCGATGCAATTTCTGTGTTTCGTCGTCAAAAAGAAAGTCCAAGGGATACAGTAAACCGCGAATGAAGCGTCGGAATCTGTAACTAGTGTCACAGGAATGGTACAAAACATAGACAGTAAGATGAGTCAGTCTTCTTGCACTAAAGTCAGCATTGTGCCTTATTTATTAAATTCCGATGCAATTTCTGTGTTTCATCGTCAATACGAAGGTCCAAGCGATACAGTATACCTAGAGTGAAGCATCGGAATCTATTACTAGTGTCACAGGAATGGTTCAAATCATAGTCAGTAAGATGAGTCAGTCTTCTTGTACTAAAGTCGGCATTGTGCCTTTTGTATTTAATTCCGATGCAGTTTCTGTGTTACATCGTCAATAAGAAGGTCCAAGGGAATCCGAATCTATAACTAGTGTCACAGGAATGGTAAAAAACATAGGAAGTGGGAAGAGTCAGACTTCTTGTACTTAAGTCGGCATTGTGCCTTTTGTATTTTATTCCGATGCAGTTTCTGTGTTTCATCGTCAATAAGAAGGTCCAAGGGATACAGTAAACCGGGAGTGAAGCATCGGAATCTGTAACTAGTGTCACAGGAATGGTTCAAAACATAGACAGTAAGATGAGTCAGTCTTCTTGTACTTAATTCGTCATTGTGCCTTATTTATTTAATTCCGATGCAATTTCTGTGTTTCATCGTCAGTAAGAAGGTCCAAGGGATACAGTAAACCTAGAGTGAAGCATCGGATTCTATTACTAGTGTCACAGGAATGGTTCAAAACATAGACAGCAAGAAGAGTCAGTCTACTTGTACTTAATTCGGCATTGTGCCTTTTGTATTTAATTCCGACGCAATTACTGTGTTTCATCGTAAATAAGAACGTCAGAGGGATACAGTAAATCTGAATTGAAGCATCGGAATCTATAACCAGTGTCACAGGAATGGTTCAAAACATAGTCAGTAAGAAGAGTCAGTCTTCTTGCACCAAAGTCGGCATTGTGCCTTTTGTATTTAATTCCGATGCAATTTCTGTGTTTCATAGTCAATAAGAAGGTCCAAGGGAATCCGAATCTATAACTAGTGTCACAGGAATGGTAAAAAACATAGGAAGTGTTAAGAGTCAGACTTCTTGTACTTAAGTCGGCATTGTGCCTTTTGTATTTTATTCCGATGCAGTTTCTGTGTTTCATCGTCAATAAGAAGGTCCAAGGGATACAGTAAACCGGGAGTGAAGCATCGGAATCTGTAACTAGTGTCACAGGAATGGTTCAAAACATAGACAGTAAGATGAGTCAGTCTTCTTGTACTTAATTCGTCATTGTGCCTTATTTATTTAATTCCGATGCAATTTCTGTGTTTCATCGTCAGTAAGAAGGTCCAAGGGATACAGTAAACCTAGAGTGAAGCATCGGATTCTATTACTAGTGTCACAGGAATGGTTCAAAACATAGACAGCAAGAAGAGTCAGTCTACTTGTACTTAATTCGGCATTGTGCCTTTTGTATTTAATTCCGACGCAATTACTGTGTTTCATCGTAAATAAGAACGTCAGAGGGATACAGTAAATCTGAATTGAAGCATCGGAATCTATAACCAGTGTCACAGGAATGGTTCAAAACATAGTCAGTAAGAAGAGTCAGTCTTCTTGCACTAAAGTCGGCATTGTGCCTTTTGTATTTAATTCCGATGCAATTTCTGTGTTTCATAGTCAATAAGAAGGTCCAAGGGATACCGTAAACCTGAAGTGAGGCATCGGAATCTACAACTAGTGTCACAGGAATGGTTCAAATCATAGACAGTATGTAGAGTCAGTCTTTTTGTACTTAATTCGGCACTGTGCCTTTTGGATTTATTTCCGATGCAATTTCTGTGTTTCATCGTCAATAAGAAGGTCCAAGGGATACAGTAAACCTGAAGTGAAGCATCTGAATCTATAACAAGTGTCACAGGAATGGTTCAAATCATAGTCAGTAAGAAGAGTCAGTCTTCTTGTACTTAAGTCGGCATTGTGCCTTTTGTATACATTTTCGATGCATTGTCTGTGTTTCATCGTCAATAAGAAGGTCCAAGGGATACAGTAAACCAGAAGTGAAGCATCACAATTTATAACTAGTTTCACTGGAATGGTACAAATCATGGACAGAAGAAGAGTCAGTCTTCTTTTACTAAAGTCAGCATTGTGCCTTTTGTATTTAATTCCGATGCAATTTCTGTGTTTCATCGTCAATGAGAAGGTCAGAGGGATACCGTAAACCTGAAGTTAAGCATCCGAATCTATAACTAGTGTCAAAGGAATGGTACAAAACATAGAAAGTATGAAGAGTTAGTCTTCATGTACTTAAGTCGGCATTGTGGCTTCTCTATTTAATTCCGATGCAATTGCTGTGTTTCATCGTCAATAAGAAGGTCCAAGGGATACAGTAAACCTGAAGTGAAGCATCGGAATCTATAAGTAGGGTCACAGGAATGGTTCACGGCATAGTCCGTAAGAAGAGATAGTCTTCCTGTACTTAAGTCGGCATTGTGGCTTTTGTATTTAATTCCGATGCAATTTCTGTGTTTCGTCGTCAAAAAGAAAGTCCAAGGGATACAGTAAACCGCGAATGAAGCGTCGGAATCTGTAACTAGTGTCACAGGAATGGTACAAAACATAGACAGTAAGATGAGTCAGTCTTCTTGCACTAAAGTCAGCATTGTGCCTTATTTATTAAATTCCGATGCAATTTCTGTGTTTCATCGTCAATACGAAGGTCCAAGCGATACAGTATACCTAGAGTGAAGCATCGGAATCTATTACTAGTGTCACAGGAATGGTTCAAATCATAGTCAGTAAGATGAGTCAGTCTTCTTGTACTAAAGTCGGCATTGTGCCTTTTGTATTTAATTCCGATGCAGTTTCTGTGTTACATCGTCAATAAGAAGGTCCAAGGGAATCCGAATCTATAACTAGTGTCACAGGAATGGTAAAAAACATAGGAAGTGGGAAGAGTCAGACTTCTTGTACTTAAGTCGGCATTGTGCCTTTTGTATTTTATTCCGATGCAGTTTCTGTGTTTCATCGTCAATAAGAAGGTCCAAGGGATACAGTAAACCGGGAGTGAAGCATCGGAATCTGTAACTAGTGTCACAGGAATGGTTCAAAACATAGACAGTAAGATGAGTCAGTCTTCTTGTACTTAATTCGTCATTGTGCCTTATTTATTTAATTCCGATGCAATTTCTGTGTTTCATCGTCAGTAAGAAGGTCCAAGGGATACAGTAAACCTAGAGTGAAGCATCGGATTCTATTACTAGTGTCACAGGAATGGTTCAAAACATAGACAGCAAGAAGAGTCAGTCTACTTGTACTTAATTCGGCATTGTGCCTTTTGTATTTAATTCCGACGCAATTACTGTGTTTCATCGTAAATAAGAACGTCAGAGGGATACAGTAAATCTGAATTGAAGCATCGGAATCTATAACCAGTGTCACAGGAATGGTTCAAAACATAGTCAGTAAGAAGAGTCAGTCTTCTTGCACCAAAGTCGGCATTGTGCCTTTTGTATTTAATTCCGATGCAATTTCTGTGTTTCATAGTCAATAAGAAGGTCCAAGGGATACCGTAAACCTGAAGTGAGGCATCGGAATCTACAACTAGTGTCACAGGAATGGTTCAAATCATAGACAGTATGTAGAGTCAGTCTTTTTGTACTTAATTCGGCACTGTGCCTTTTGGATTTATTTCCGATGCAATTTCTGTGTTTCATCGTCAATAAGAAGGTCCAAGGGATACAGTAAACCTGAAGTGAAGCATCTGAATCTATAACAAGTGTCACAGGAATGGTTCAAATCATAGTCAGTAAGAAGAGTCAGTCTTCTTGTACTTAAGTCGGCATTGTGCCTTTTGTATATATTTTCGATGCATTGTCTGTGTTTCATCGTCAATAAGAAGGTCCAAGGGATACAGTAAACCAGAAGTGAAGCATCACAATTTATAACTAGTTTCACTGGAATGGTACAAATCATAGACAGAAGAAGAGTCAGTCTTCTTTTACTAAAGTCAGCACTGTGCCTTTTGTATTTAATTCCGATGCAATTTCTGTGTTTCATCGTCAATGAGAAGGTCAGAGGGATACCGTAAACCTGAAGTTAAGCATCCGAATCTATAACTAGTGTCAAAGGAATGGTACAAAACATAGAGAGTATGAAGAGTCAGTCTTCATGTACTTAAGTCGGCATTGTGGCTTCTCTATTTAATTCCGACGCAATTGCTGTGTTTCATCGTCAATAAGAAGGTCCAAGGGATACAGTAAACCTGAAGTGAAGCATCGGAATCTATAAGTAGGGTCACAGGAATGGTTCACGGCATAGTCAGTAAGAAGAGATAGTCTTCCTGAACTTAAGTCGGCATTGTGGCTTTTGTATTTAATTCCGATGCAATATCTGTGTTTCATCGTCAATAAGAAAGTCCAAGGAATACAGTAAACCGCGAATGAAGCATCGGAATCTGTAATTAGTGTCACAGGAATGGTTCAAAACATAGACAGTAAGATGAGTCAGTCTTCTTGCACTAAAGTCAGCATTGTGCCTTATTTATTAAATTCCGATGCAATATCTGTGTTTCATCGTCAATAACAAGGTCCAAGGGATACAGTATACCTAGAGTGAAGCATCGGAATCTACTACTAGAGTCACAGGAATGGTTCAAAACATAGACAGTAAGAAGAGTCAGTCTTCTTGTACTAAAGTCGGCATTGTGCCTTTTGTATTTAATTCCTATGCAATTTCTGTGTTTCATCGTCAACAAGAAGGTCCGAAGGATACAGTAAACCTGAAGTGAAGCATCGGTATCTATAACTAGTGTCACAGCAATGGTTCAAATCATAGACAGTAGGAAGAGTCAGTGTTCTTGTACTTAAGTCGGCATTGTGCCTTTTGTACTTAATTCCGATGCCATTTCTTTGTTTCATCGTCAATAAGTAGGTCCAAGGGATCCAGTAAACCTGAAGTGAAGCACCGGAATCTATAACTAATGTCACAGGAATGGTTCAAAACATAGTCGGTAAGAAGAGTCAGTCTTCTTGTACTTAAGCTGCCATTGTGCCTTTTGTGTTAAATTCCGATGCAATTTATGTGTTTCATTCTAAGAAAGAAGGTCCAAGGGATACAGTAAACCTGGAGTGAAGCATCGGAATCTATAACTAGTGTCACAGGAATGGTTCAAATCATAGACACTAAGAAGAGTCAGTCTTCTTGTACTTAATTCGGCACTGTGCCTTTTGGATTTAATTCCGATGCAATTTCTGTGTTTCATCGTCAATAAGAAGGTCAGAGGGATACAGTAAGCCTGAAGTGAAGCAATTGAATCTATAACTAGTGTCACAGGAATGGTTCAAAGCATAGTCAGTAAGAAGAGTCAGTCTTCTTGTACATAAGTCGGCATTGTGCCTTTTGTATTTAATTCCGATGCAATTTCTGTGTTTCGTCGTCAATAAGAAGGTCCAAGGGATACAGTAAACCTGAAGTGAAGCATCGAAATTTATAACTGGTGTCACAGGAATGGTTCAAAACATAGACAGAAGAAAAGTCAGTCTTCATTTACTTAAGTCGGCATTGTCCCTTTTGTATTTAATTCCGTTGCAATTTCTGTGTTTCATCGTCAATGAGAAGGTCAGAGGGATACAGTGAACCTGAAGTGAAGCATCCGAATCAATAACTAGTGTCGCAGGAATGGTACTAAACATAGAAAGTAGGAAGAGTCAGTCTTCTTGTACTTAAGTCGGCATTGTGCCTTTTGTATTTAATACCGATGCAATTTCTGTGTTTCATCGTCAATAAGAAGGTCCAAGGGACACAGTAAACCGGGAGTGAAGCATCGGAATCTGTAACTAGTGTCACAGGATTGGTTCAAAACATAGACAGTAAGATGAGTCAGTCTTCTTGTACTTAAGTCGTCATTGTGCCTTATTTATTTAATTCCGATGCAATATCTGTGTTTCATCGTCAGTAATAACGTCAGAGGGATACAGTAAATCTGAAGTGAAGCATTGGAATCTATAACTTTTGTCACAGGAATGGTTCAAAACATTGACAGTAGGAAGATTCAGTCTTGTTGTACTTAAGTCGGCATTGTGCCTTTTTATTTAATTCCGATGCAATTTCTGTGCTTCATCGTCAATATGAAGGTCAGAGGGATACAGTAAACCTGTAGTGAAGCATCGGAATCTACAACTAGTGTCACAGGAATGGTTCAAAACATAGACAGTAGGAAGAGTCAGTCTTCTTGTACTTAAGTCGGCATTGTGCCTTTTGTATTTAATTCCGATGCAATTTCTGTGTTTCATCGTCAATAAGAAGGTCCAAGGGATACAGTAAACCTGGAGTGAAGCATCGCAATCTGTAACTAGTGTCACAGGAATGAATAAAACCATAGTCATTAAGAAGAATCACTCTTCTTGTACTTAAGTCGGCATTGTGCATTTTGTATTTAATTCCGTTGCAATTTCAAAGTTTCATCGACAACAAGAAGGTCCAAGGGATACAGTAAACCTGAAGTGAAGCATCGGAATCTATAACTAATATCACAGGAATGGTTCACAACATAGGCAGTAGGAAGAGTCAGTCTTCTTGTACTTAAGTCAGCATTGTGCTTTTTCTATTTAATTCCGATGCAATTTCTGTGTTTCTTCGTCAATAAGAAGGTCAGAGGGATACAGTAAACCTCAAGAGAAGCATCGGAATCTATAACTAGTGTCACAGGAATGGTTCAAATCATAGTCAGTAAGAGGAGTCAGTCTTCTTGTACTTAAGTCGGCATTGTGCCTTTTGTATTTAATTCCGATGCAATTGCTGTGTTTCATCGTCAATAAGAAGGTCCAAGGGATACAGTAAACCTGGAGTGAAGCATCGAAATCTATAACTAGTGTAACAGGGATGGTTCAAAACATAGACAGTAAGAACAGTCAGTATTCTTGTACTTAAGTCGGCAATGTGCCTTTTGTATTTAATTCCGATGCAATTTTTGTGTTTCATCCTCAACAAGAGGGTCCAAGAGATACAGTAAACCTGAAGTGAAGCATGGGAATCTATAACTAGTGTCACAGGAAAGGTTCAAAGCATAGTCAGAAAGAAGAGTCAGTCATCTTGTACTTAAGTCGGCATTGCGACTTTTGCATTTAATTCCCATGAAATTTCTGTGTTTCATCGTCAGTAAGAAGGTCCAAGGGATACAGTAAAACTGAAGTGAAGCATCGGAATCTATAACTAGCGTCACAGGAATGTTTCAAATCATAGTCAATAAGAACAGTCAGTATTCTTGTACTTAAGTTGGCATTGTGAATTTTGTATTTAATTCCGATGCAATTTCTGTGTTTCATCGTCAATGAGAAAGTAAGAGGGATACAGTTAACCTGAAGTGAAGCATCGGAATCTAAAACTAGTGTCACAGGAATGATCAAATCATAGACAGTAGGAAGAGTTAGTCTTCTAGTATTTAAGTCGGCATTGTGCCTTTTGTATTTAATTCCGATGCAATTTCTGTGTTTCATCGTCAATAAGTAGGTCCAAGGTATCCAGAAAAACCAGAAGTGAAGCACCGGAATCTATAACTAATGTCACAGGAATGGTTCAAAAATAGTCAGTGAGAAGTGTCAGTCTTCTTGTACTAAAGTCGGCATTGTGCCTTTTGTATTTAATTCCTATGCAATTTCTGTGTTTCATCGTCAATAAGAAGGTCCAAGGGATACAGTAAACCGGCAGTGAAGCATCGGAATCTAAAACTAGTGTCACAGGAATGGTTCAAATCATAGACAGTAGGAAGAGTCAGTCTTCTTGTACCTAAGTCGGCATTGTGCTATTGTGTCAAATTCCGATGCAATTTCTGTGTTTCTTTCTAAGAAAGAAGGTCCAAGTGATACAGTAAACCTGGAGTGAAGCATCGGAATCTATAACTAGTGTCAAAGGGATGGTTCAAAGCATAGACACTAAGAAGAGTCAGTCTTCTTGTACTTAATTCGGCACTGTGCCTTTTGGATTTAATTCCGATGCAATTTCTGTGTTTCATCGTCAATAAGAAGGCCCAAGGGATACAGTAAACCTGAAGTGAAGCATCGAAATTTATAACTAGTGTCACAGGAATGGTTCAAAACATGGTCAGAAGATAAGTCAGTCTTCATTTACTTAAGTCGGCATTGTCCCTTTTGTATTTAATTTCGTTGCAATTTCTGTGTTTCATCGTCAATGAGAAGGTCCAAGGGATACAGTAAACCTGAAGTGAAGAATCCGAATCTATAACTATTGTCACAGGAATGGTACAAAACATAGAAAGTGGGAAGAGTCTGTCTTCTTGTACTTAAGTCGGCATTGTGCCTTTTGTATTTAATTCCGATGCAATTTCTGTGTTTCATCGTCAATAAGAAGGTCCATGGGATACAGTAAACCGGGAGTGGAGCATCGGAATCTATAACTAGTGTCACAGAAATGGTTCAAACATAGTCAGTAAGAAGAGTCAGTTTTCTTGTACTTAAGTCGGCATTGTGCCTTTTGTATTTAATTCCCATGTAATTTCTGTGTTTCATCGTCAACACGAAGGTCAGAGGGATGCAGTAAACCTGAAGTGAAGCATCGGAATCTATAACTAGTGTCACAGGAATGGTTCAAACATAGACAGTAGGAAGAGTAAGTCTTCTTGTACTTAAGTCGGCATTGTGCCTTTTCTATTTAACTCCCATGCAATTTCTGTGTTTCATCGTCAATAAGAAGGTCCAAGGGATATAGTAAAGCTGCTGTGAAGCATCGGAATCTATAACTAGTGTCACAGGAATGGTTCAAAACATAGACAGTAAGAAGAGTCAGTATTCTTGTACTTAAGTCGGCATTGTGCCTTTTGTATTTAATTCCGATGGAATTTCTGTGTTTCATCGTCAATAAGATGGTCTAAGGCATACAGTAAACCTGAAGTGAAGCATCGGAATCTATAACTAGTGTAACAGGAATGGTTCAAAGCATAGACAGTGGGAAGAGTCAGTCTTCTTGTACATAAGTCGGCATTGTGCCTTTTGTATTTATTTCCGATGCAATTTCTGTGTTTCATCGTCAATACGAAGGTCAGAGGGATACAGCAAACCTGAAGTGGGGCATCGGAATCTATAACTAGTGTCACAGGAATGGTTCAAAGATAGACAGTAGGATGAGACAGTCTTCTTGTACTTAAGTTGGCATTGTGCTTTTCTGTTTAATTCCTATGCAATTTCTGTGTTTCATCGTCAATAAGATGGTCCAAGGGATATAGTAAACCTGGAGTGAAGCATCGGAATCTATAACTAGTGTCACAGGAATGTTTCAAAACATAGACAGTAATTTGGGTCAGTCTTCTTGTACTTAAGCCACCATTGTGCCTTTTTTATTTAATTCCGATGCAATTTCTGTGTTTCATCATCAATAAGAAGGTCCAAGGGATACAGTAAACCTGGAGTGAAGCATCGGAATCTATAACTACTGTCACAGGAATGGTTCAAAACATCGACAATAAGAAGAGTCAGTCTTCTTGTAGTTAATTCGGCATTGTGCCTTTAGTATTTAATTCCGATGCAATTTCAGTGTTTCATCGTCAATAAGAAGGTCAGAGGGATACAGTAAATCCGAAGTCTAGCATCGGAATCTATAACTGGTGTCACAGGAATGGTTCAAAACATAGTCAGTAAGAAGAGTCAGTCTTCCTGTACTTAAGTCGGCATTGTGCCTTTTGTATTTAATTCCGATGGAATTTCTGTGTTTCAGCGTCAATAAGAAGGTCCAAGGGATACAGTAAACCTAAAGTGAAGCATCGGAATCTATAACTAGTGTCACAGGAATGGTTCAAAACATAGTCAGTAAGAAGAGTCAGTCTTCTTGTACCTAAGTCTGCATTGTGCCTTTTCTATTTACCTCCGATGCAATTTCTGTGTATCATCGTCAATAAGAAGGTCCAAGGTATATAGTAAACCTGGAGTGAAGCATCGGAATCTATAACTAGTGTCACAGGAATAGTTCAAAACATAGACAGTAAGAAGAGTCAGTCTTCTTGTACTTAAGTCGGCATTGTGCCTTTTGTATTTAATTCCGATGCAATATCTGTGTTTCATCGTCAATAAGAAGGTTAGAGGGATGCAGTAAACCGGAATGAAGCATCGGAATCTATAACTAGTGTCACAGGAATGGTTCAAATCATAGACAGTGTGATGAGTCAGTCTTCTTGTACTTATGTCGGCATTGTGCCTTTTGTATTACATTCCGATGCAATATCTGTGTTTCATCGTCAATACGAAGGTCAGAGGGATGCAGTAAACCTGAAGTGAAGCATCGGAATCTAAAACTAGTGTCACAGGAATGGTTAAAATCATAGACAGTAGGAAGAGTCAGTCTTCTTGTACTTAATTCGGCACTGCGCCTTTTGGATTTAATCCCCATCTAATTTCTGTGTTTCATCGTCAATAAGAAGCTCAGAGGGATCCAGTAAACCTGAAGTGAAGCACCGGAATCCATAACTAATGTCACAGGAATGGTTCAAAATATAGTCAGTAAGAAGAGTCAGTCTTCTTGTACTTAAGTCGCCATTGTGCCTTTTGTGTTAAATTCCGATGCAATTTCTGTGTTTCATTCTAAGAAAGAAGGTCCAAGGGATACAGAAAACCTGGAGTGAAGCATCGGAATCTATAACTAGTGTCACAGGAATGGTTCAAATCATAGACACTAAGAAGAGTCAGTCTTCTTGTAGTTAATTCGGCACTGTGCCTTTTGGATTTAATTCCGATGCAATTTCTGTGTGTCATCGTCAATAAGAAGGTCAGAAGGATACAGTAAACCTGAAGTGAAGCATCTGAATCTATAACTAGTGTCGCAGGAATGGTTCAAAACATAGTCAGTAAGAAGAGTCAGTCTTCTTGTACATAAGTCGGCATTGTGCCTTTTAGTATTTAATTCCGATGCAATTTCTGTGTTTCATCGTCAATAAGAAGGTCCAAGGGATACAGTAAACCTGAACTGAAGCATCAAAATTTATAACTAGTGTCACAGGAATGGTTCAAAACGTAGACAGAAGAAGAGTCAGTCTTCATTTACTTAAGTCGGCATTGTCCCTTTTGTATTTAATTCCGTTCCAATTTCTGTGTTTCATCGTCAATGGGAAGGTCAGAGGGATACAGTAAACCTGAAGTGAAGCATCGGAATCTATAACTAGTGTCACAGGATTGGTTCAAAACATAGTCAGTAAGAAGAGTCAGTCTTCTTGTACTTAAGTCGCCATTGTGCCTTTTGTGTTACATTCCGATGCAATTTCTGTGTTTCATTCTAAGAAAGAAGGTCCAAGGGATACAGTAAACCGGGAGTGAAGCATCGGAATCTGTAACTAGTGTCACAGGAATGGTTCAAATCATAGACAGTAAGATGAGTCAGTCTTCTTGTACTAAAGTCGGCATTGTGCCTTTTGTATTTAATTCCGATGCAATTTCTTTGTTTTATAGTCAATAAGAAGGTCCCAGGGATACCGTAAACCTGAAGTGAAGCATCGGAATCTAAAACTAGTGTCACAGGAATGGTTCAAATCATAGACAGTAGAAAGAGTCAGTCTTCTTGTACTTAATTCGGCACTGTCCCTTTTGGATTTAATTCCGATGCAATTTCGGTGTTTCATCGTCAATAGGAAGGTCAGAGGGATACAGTAAACCGCAAGTGAAGCATGTAAATCTATAACTAGTGTCACAGGAATGGCTCAAATCATAGTCAGTAAGAAGAGTCAGTCTTCTTGTACTTAAGTCGGCATTGTCCCTTTTGTATTTAATTCCGTTGCAATATCTGTGTTTCATCGTCAATGAGAAGGTCAGAGGGATACAGTAAAAATGAAGTGAAGCATCCGAATCTATAACTAGTGTCACAGGAATGGTACAAAACATAGAATGTGGGAAGAGTCAGTCTTCTTATACTTAAAACGGCATTGTGCCTTTTGTATTTAATTCCGATGCAATTTCTCCGTTTCATCGTCAATAAGAAGGTCCAAGGGATACAGTAAACCGGAAGTGAAGCATCGGAATCTGTAACTAGTGTCACAGGAATGGTTCAAAGCATAGTCAGTGTGAGGAGTCAGTCTTCTTGTACTTAAGTCGGCATAGTGCATTTTGTATTTAATTCCGATGCAATTTCTGTGTTTCATCGTCAATAAGAAGGTCTAAGGGATACAGTAAACCTGTGGTGAAGCATCAGAATCTATAACTAGTGTCACAGGAATGGTTCAAAACATAGTAAGAAGAGTCAGTCTTCTTGTACTGAAGTCGTCATTGTGCCTTTTGTATTTATTTCTGATGCAATTTCTGTGTTTCATGGTCAATAAGGAGATCCAAGGGATAGAGTTCACCTGGAGTGAAGCATCGGAATCTATAACTAGTGTCACAGGAATGAATCAAAACATAGTCAGTAAGAAGAGTCAGTCTTCTTGTACTTAAGTCGGCATTGTGCCCTTTTTATTTTATTCCGATGCAATTTCTGTGTTTCATCGTCAATAAACAGGTCCAAGGGATACAGTAAACCTGAAGTGAAGCATCGGAATCTATGACTAGTGTCACAGGGATGGTTCAAAACCTAGACAGTAAGAAAGGTCAGTAATCTTGTACTTAAGTCGGCATTGTGCCTTTTGTATTTAATTCCTATGCAATTTCTGTGTTTCATCGTCAATAAGAAGGTCAGAGGGATGCAGTAAACATGAAGTGATGCATCGGAATCTATAACTAGTGTCACAGGAATGGTTCAAACATAGACAGTAGGAAGAGTCAGTCGTCTTGTACTTTGATCGGCATTGTGCCTTTTCTATTTTACTCCGATGCAATTTCTGTGTTTAATCGTCAATATGAAGGTCCAAGGGATATAGTAAACCTGGAGTAAAGCATCGGAATCTATAACTAGTGTCACAGGAATGGTTCAAAACATAGACACTAAGAAGAGTCAGTCTTCTTGTACTTAAGTCGGCATTGTGCCCTTTTTATTTAATTCCGATGCAATTTCTGTGTTTCATCGTCAATAAACAGGTCCAAGGGATACAGTAAACCTGGAGTGAAGCATCGGAATCTATAACTAGTGTCACAGGAATGGTTCAAAACATCGACAGTAAGAAGAGACAGTCTTCTTGTACTTAATTCGGCATTGTGCCATTAGTATTTAATTCCGATGGAATTTCTATTTTTCATCGTCAATAAGAAGGTTAGAGGGATACACTAAATCTGAAGTGAAGCATCGGAATCTATAACTAGTGTCACAGGAATGGTTCAAAACATACTCAGTGAGAGGAGTCGGTCTTCTTGTACTTAAGTCGGCATTGTGCATTTTGTATTTAATTCC
The DNA here is from genome assembly GCF_021461385.2 of Schistocerca piceifrons. Taxonomy (NCBI): domain Eukaryota; kingdom Metazoa; phylum Arthropoda; class Insecta; order Orthoptera; family Acrididae; genus Schistocerca; species Schistocerca piceifrons. Next base: position 475,135 of record NW_025728956.1, on the reverse strand, counting down.
GATGCAATTTCTGTGTTTCATCGTCAATAAGAAGGTCTAAGGGATACAGTAAACCTGAAGTGAAGCATCAGAATCTGTAACTAGTGTCACAGGAATGGTTCAAAACAAAGTCAGTAAGAAGAGTTAGTCTTCTTGTACTGAAGTCGTCATTGTGCCTTTTGTATTTATTTCCGATGCAATTTCTGTGTTTCATCGTCAATAAGGAGGTCCAAGGGATCGAATAAACCTGGAGTGAAGCATCGGAATATATAACTAGTGTCACAGGAATGGTTGAAATCATAGTCAGTAAGAAGAGTCAGTCCTCTTGTACTTAAGTCGGTATTGTGCCTTTTGTATTTAATTCCGATGCAATTTCTGTGTCTCATCGTCAATAAGAAGGTCCAAGGGATACAGTTAACCGGGAGTGAAGCATCGGAATCTGTAACTAGTGTCACAGGAATGGTTCAAAACATAGTCAGTAAGAAGAGTCAGTCTTCTTGTACTGAAGTCGTCATTGTGCCTTTTGTATTTATTTCCGATGCAATTTCTGTGTTTCATCGTCAATAAGGAGGTTCAAGGGATAGAGTAAACCTGGAGTGAAGCATCGGAATCTATAACTAGTGTCACAGGAATGGTTCAAAACATAGTCCGTAAGAACAGTCAGTCTTCTTGTATTTAAGTCGGCATTGTGCCTTTTGTATTTAATTCCCATCTTATTTTTGTGTTTCATCGTCAATATGAAGGTCCAAGGGATACAGTAAACCGGGAGTGAAGCATCGGAATCTATAACTAGTGTCACAGAAATGGTTCAAACATAGTCAGTAAGAAGACTCAGTCTTCTTGTACTTAAGTCGGCATTGTGCCGTTTGTATTTAATTCCCATGCAATTTCTGTGTTTCATCGTCAATACGAAGGTCAGAGGGATGCAGTAAACCTGAAGTGAAGCATCGGAATCTATAACTAGTGTCACAGGAATGGTTCAAACATAGACAGTAGGAAGAGTAAGTCTTCTTGTACTTAAGTCGGCATTGTGCCTTTTCTATTTAAATCCGATGCAATTTCTGTGTTTCATCGTCAATAAGAATGTCCAAGGGATATAGTAAACCTGGAGTGAAGCATCGGAATCTATAACTAGTGTCACAGGAATGGTTCAAAACATGGACAGTAAGAAGAGTAAGTATTCTTGTTCTTAAGTCGGCATTGTGCATTTTGTATTTAATTCCGATGGAATTTCTGTGTTTCATCGTCAATAAGATGGTCTACGGTATACAGTAAACCTGAAGTGAAGCATCGGAATCTATAACTAGTGTAACAGGAATGGTTCAAAGCATAGACAGTGGGAAGAGTCAGTCTTCTTGTACTCAAGTCGGCATTGTGCCTTTTGTATTTAATTCCGATGCAATTTCTGTGTTTCATCGTCAATAAGATGGTCCGAGGGATACAGTAAACCTGAAGTGAAGCATCGGAATCTATAACTAGTGTAACAGGAATGGTTCAAAGCATAGACAGTGGGAAGAGTCAGTCTTCTTGTACTTAAGTCGGCATTGTGCCTTTTGTATTTAATTCCTATGCAATTTCTGTGGTTCATCGTCAATAAGATGGTCCAAGGGATATAGTAAACCTGGAGTGAAGCTTCGGAATCTATAACTAGTGTCACAGGAATGGTTCAAAACATAGACAATAAGTTGGGTCAGTCTTCTTGTACTTAAGCCACCATTGTGCCTTTTTAATTTAATTCCGATGCAATTTCTGTGTTTCATCATCAATAAGAAGGTGCAAGGGATACAGTAAACCTGGAGTGAATCATCGAAATCTATAACTACTGTCACAGGAATGGTTCAAAACATCGACAGTTAGAAGAGTCAGTCTTCTTGTACTGAATTCGGCATTGTGCCTTTAGTATTTAATTCCGATGCAATTTCAGTGTTTCATCGTCAATAAGACGGTCAGAGGGATACAGTAAATCCGAAGTCTAGCATCGGAATCTATAACTGGTGTCACAGGAATTGTTCAAAACATAGTTAGTAAGAAGAGTCAGTCTTCTTGTACTTAAGTCGGCATTGTGCCTTTTGTATTTAATTCCGATGGAATTTCTGTGTTTCATCGTGAATAAGAAGGTCCAAGGGATATAGTAAACCTGGAGTAAAGCATCGGAATCTATAACTAGTGTCACAGGAATGGTTCAAAACATAGACAGTAAGAAGAGTCAGTCTTCTTGTACTTAAGTCGGCATTGTGCCCTTTTTATTTAATTCCGATGCAATATCTGTGTTTCATCGTCAATAAACAGGTCCAAGGGATACAGTAAACCTGGAGTGAAGCATCGGAATCTATAACTAGTGTCACAGGAATGGTTCAAAACATCGACAGTAAGAAGAGACAGTCTTCTTGTACTTAATTCGGCATTGTGCCTTTAGTATTTAATTCCGATGGAAATTCTATGTTTCATCGTCAATAAGAAGGTTAGAGGGATACAGTAAATCTGAAGTGAAGCATCGGAATCTATAACTAGTGTCACAGGAATGGTTCAAAACATACTCAGTGAGAGGAGTCAGTCTTCTTGCACTTAAGTCGGCATTGTGCATTTTGTATTTAATTCCGATGCAATTTCTGTGTTTCATCGTCAATAAGAAGGTCTAAGGGATACAGTAAACCTGAAGTGAAGCATCAGAATCTGTAACTAGTGTCACAGGAATGGTTCAAAGCAAAGTCAGTAAGAAGAGTCAGTCATCTTGTACTGAAGTCGTCATTGTGCCTTTTGTATTTATTTCCGATGCAATTTCTGTGTTTCACCGTCAATAAGGAGGTCCAAGGGATCGAATAAACCTGGAGTGAAGCATCGGAATCTATAACTAGTGTCACAGGAATGGTTCAAATCATAGTCAGTAAGAAGAGTCAGTCCTCTTGTACATAAGTCGGTATTGTGCCTTTTGTATTTAATTCCGATGCAATTTTTGTGTCTCATCGTCAATAAGATGGTCTAAGGTATACAGTAAACCTGAAGTGAAGCATCGGAATCTATAACTAGTGTAACAGGAATGGTTCAAAGCATAGACAGTGGGAAGAGTCAGTCTTCTTGTACTTAAGTGGGCATTGTGCCTTTTGTATTTAATTCCGATGCAATTTCTGTGTTTCATCATCAATAAGAAGGTCCAAGGGATACAGTAAACTTGGAGTGAAGCATCGGATCTATAACTACTGTCACAGGAATGGTTCAAAACATCGACAATAAGAAGAGTCAGTCTTCTTGTACTTAATTCGGCATTGTGCCTTTAGTATTTAATTCCGATGCAATTTCAGTGTTTCATCGTCAATAAGACGGTCAGAGGGATACAGTAAATCCGAAGTCTAGCATCGGAATCTATAACTGGTGTCACAGGAATTGTTCAAAACATAGTCAGTAAGAAGAGTCAGTCTTCTTGTACTTAAGTCGGCATTGTGCCTTTTGTATTTAATTCCGATGGAATTTTTGTGATTTATCGTCAGTAAGAAGGTCCAAGGGATACAGTAAACCTGAAGTGAAGCATCGGAATCTATAACTAGTGTCACAGGAATGGTTCTAAACATAGACAGTAAGAAGAGTCAGTCTTCTTGTAGTTAAGTCGGCATTGTGCATTTTTTATTTCATTCCGAAGCAATTTCTGTGTTTCATCGTCAATAAGAAGGTCCAAGGGATACAGTAAACCTGAAGTGAAGCATCGGAATCTATAACTAGTGTAACAGGAATGGTTCAAAACATAGACAGTAGGAAGAGTGAGTCTTCTTGTACTTAAATCGCCATTGTGCCTATTCTATTTAACCCCGATGCAATTTCTGTGTTTCATCGTCAATAAGAAGGTACAAGGTATACAGTAAACCTGAAGTGAAGCACCGGAATCTATAACTAGTGTCGCAGGAACGGTTCAAAACATAGTCAGAAAGAAGAGTCAGTCTTCTTGTACTTAAGTGGGCATTGTGCATTTTGTATTTAATTCCGATGCAATTTCTGTATTTCATCGTCAATAAGAAGGTCCAAGGGATACAGTAAACCTGGAGTGAAGCATCGGAATCTATAACTAGTGTCACAGGAGTGAATCAAAGCATAGTCAGTACGAAGTGTCAGTCTTCTTGTACTAAAGTCGCCATTGTGCCTTTTGTATTTAATTCCGATGCAATTTCTGTGTTTCATCGTCAATAAGAAGGTCCAAGGGATACAGTAAACCTGGAGTGAAGCATCGGAATCTATAACTAGTGTCACAGGGATGGTTCAAAACACAGACAGTAAGAAGAGTCAGTATTCTTGTACTTAAGTCGGCATTGTGCTTTTTGTATTTAATTCCGATGCAATTTCTGTGTTTCATCGTCAATACGAAGGTCAGAGGGATGCAGTAAACCTGAACTGAAGCATCGGAAGCTATAACTAGTGTCACAGGAATGGTTCAAACATAGACAGTAGTAAGAGCCAGTCTTCTTGTACTTATGTCGGCATTGTGCCTTTTCTATTTAACTCCGATGCAATTTCTGTGTTTCATCGTCAGTAAGAAGGTCCAAGGGATATAGTAAACCTGAAGTGAAGCATCGGAATCTGTAACTAGTGTAACAGGAATGGATCAAAGCATAGACAGTGGGAAGAGTCAGTCTTCTTGTACTTAAGTCGGCATTGTGCCTTTTGTATTTAATTCCAATGCAATTTCTGTGTTTCATCGTCAATAAGAAGGTCAGAGGGATACAGTAAACCTGAAGGGGGGCATCGGAATCTATAACTAATGTCACAGGAATGGTTCAAAAGTAGACAGTAGGATGAGATGGTCTTCTTGTACTTAAGTCGGCATTGTGCTTTTCTGTTTAATTCCAATGCAATTTCTGTGTTTCATCGTCAATAAGAAGGTCCAAGGGATATAGTAAACCTGGAGTGAAGCATCGGAATGTATAACAAGTGTCACAGGAATGGTTCAAAACATAGACAGTAAGTTGGGTCAGTCTTCTTGTACTTAAGCCACCATTGTGCCTTTTTTAATTAATTCCGATGCTATTTCTGTGTTTCATCATCAATAAGAATGTCCAATGGATACAGTAAACCTGGAGTGAAGCATCGGAATCTATAACTACTGTCACAGGAATGGTTCAAAACATCGACAGAAAGAAGAGTCAGTCTTCTTGTACTTAATTCGGCATTCTGCATTTAGTATTTAATTCCGATGCAATTTCTGTGTTTCATCGTCAATAAGAAGGTCAGAGGGATACAGTAAATCCGAAGTCTAGCATCGGAATCTATAACTGGTGTCACAGGAATGGATCAAAACATAGTCAGTAAGTAGAGTCAGTCTTCTTGTACCTAAGACGGCATTGTGCCTTTTCTATTAAACTCCGATGCAATTTCTGTGTATCATCGTCAATAAGAAGGTCCAAGGAATATAGTAAACCTGGAGTGAAGCATCGGAATCTATAACTAGTGTCACACGGATGGTTCAAAACATAGACAGCAAGAAGAGTCAGTATTCTTGTACTTAAGTCGGCATTGTGCATTTTGTATTTAATTCCGATGCAATTTCTGTGTTTCATCGTCAATAAGAAGGTCAGAGGGATACAGTAAACCTGAAGTGAAGCATCGGAATCTGTAACTAGTGTCACAGGAATGGTTCAAAACATAGTCAGTAAGAAGATTCAGTCCTCTTGTACAAAATTCCTATACAATTGTGCCTTTTGTATTTAATTCCGATGCAATTTCTGTGTTTCATCGTCAATAAGAAGACCCAAGGGATATAGTAAACCTGGAGTGAAGCATCGGAATCTATAACTAGTGTCACAGGAATAGTTCAAAACATAGACAGTAAGAAGAGTCACTCTTCTTGTACTTAAGTCGGCATTGTGCTTTTTTATTTCATTCCGAAGCAATTTCTGTGCTTCATCGTCAATAAGAAGGTCCAAGTGATACAGTAAACCTGAAGTGAAGCATCGGAATCTATAACTAGTGTCACAGGAATGGTTCAAATCATAGACAGTGGGATGAACCAGTCTTCTTGTACTTAAGTCGGCATTGTGCCTTTTGTATTTAATTCCGATGCAATATCTGTGTTTCATCGTCAATAAGAAGGTCAGAGGGATGCAGTAAACCGGAATGAAGCATCGGAATCTATAACTAGTGTCACAGGAATGGTTCAAATCATAGACAGTGGGATGAGTCAGTCTTCTTGTACTTATGTCGGCATTGTGCCTTTTGTATTACATTCCGATGCAATATCTGTGTTTCATCGTCAATACGAAGGTCAGAGGGATGCAGTAAACCTGAAGTGAAGCATCGGAATCTATAACTAGTGTCACAGGAATGGTTCAAAACATAGACAGTAGGAGGAGTGAGACTTCTTGTACTTAAATCGGCATTGTGAATATTCTATTTAACCCCGATGCAATTTCTGTGTTTCATCGTCAATAAGAAGGTCCATGTGATATAGTAAACCTAGAGTGAAGCATGGGAATCTATAACTAGTGTCATAGGGATGGTTCAAAACATTGACAGTAAGAAGAGTCAGTATTCTTGTACTTATGTCGGCATTGTGCCTTTTGTATTTAATTCCGGTGAAATTTCTGTGTTTCCTCGTCAGTAAGAAGGTCAGAGGGATACAGTAAACCTGAAGTGAAGCATCGGAATCTATAACTAGTGCCACAGGAATGGTTCAAACATAGTCAGTAAGAAGGATCAGTCTTCTTGTACTTGATTCCGATGCAATTGTGCCATTTGTATTTAATTCCGATGCAATTTCTGTGTTTCATCGGCAATAAGAAGGTCCAAGGGATACAGTAAACCTGGAGTGAAGCATCGGAATCTGTAACTAGTGACACCGGGATGTTTCAAAACATCGACAGTAAGAAGAGTCAGTATTCTTGTACTTAAGTCGGCATTGTGCCTTTTGTATTTAATTCCGGTGCAATTTCTGTGTTTCATCGTCAATAAGAAGGTACAAGGTATACAGTAAACCTGAAGTGAAGCACCGGAATCTATAACTAGTGTCGCAGGAACGGTTCAAAACATAGTCAGAAAGAAGAGTCAGTCTTCTTGTACTTAAGTGGGCATTGTGCATTTTGTATTTAATTCCGATGCAATTTCTGTATTTCATCGTCAATAAGAAGGTCCAAGGGATACAGTAAACCTGGAGTGAAACATCGGAATCTATAACTAGTGTCACAGGAATGAATCAAAGCACAGTCAGTAACAAGTGTCAGTCTTCTTGTACTAAAGTCGGCATTGTGCCTTTTGTATTTAATTCCGATGCAATATCTGTGTTTCATCGTCAATAAGAAGGTCCAAGGGATACAGTAAACCTGGAGTGAAGCATCGGAATCTATAACTAGTGTCACAGGGATGGTTCAAATCACAGACAGTAAGAAGAGTCAGTATTCTTGTACTTAAGTCGGCATTGTGCTTTTTGTATTTAATTCCGATGCAATTTCTGTGTTTCATCATCAATACGAAGGTCATAGGGATGCAGTAAACCTGACGTGAAGCATCGGAATCAATAACTAGTGTCACAGGAATGGTTCAAACATAGACAGTAGGAAGAGTCAGTCTTCTTGTACTTAAGTCGGCATTGTGCCTTTTCTATTTAACTCCGATGCAATTTCTGTATTTCATCGTCAATAAGAAGGTCAGAGGGATACAGTAAACCTGAAGTGGGGCATCGGAATCTATAACTAGTGTCACAGGAATGGTTCAAAAATAGACAGTAGGATGAGATAGTCTTCTTGTACTTAAGTCGGCATTGTGCCTTTTGTATTTAATTCCGATGGAATTTCTGTGTTTCATCGTCAATAAGAAGGTCCAAGGGATACAGTAAACCTGAAGTGAAGCATCGGAATCTATAACTAGTGTCACAGGAATGGTTCAAATCATAGTCAGTAAGAAGAGTCAGTCTTCTTGTACTTAAGTCGGCATTGTGCCTTTTCTATTTATTTCCGATGCAATTTCTGTGTATCATCGTCAATAAGAAGGTCCAAGGGATATAGTAAACCTGGAGTGAAGCATCGGAATCTATAACTAGTGTCACAGGAATTGTTCAAAACATAGACAGTAAGAAGAGTCAGTCTTCTTGTACTTAAGTCGGCATTGTGCCTTTTTTATTTCATTCCGATGCAATTTCTGTTTTTCATCGTCAATAAGAAGGTCCAAGGGATACAGTAAACCTGGAGTGAAGCATCGGAATCTATAACAAGTGCCACAGGAAACGTTCAAATCATAGACAGTGGGATGAGTCAGTCCTCTTGTACTTAAGTCGGCATTGCGCCTTTTGTATTTAATTCCGATGCAATATCTGTGATCCATCATCAATAAGAAGGTCAGAGGAATGCAGTAAACCTGAAGTGAAGCATCGGAATCAATAACTAGTGTCACAGGAATGGTTCATAGAATAGACTGTAGGAAGAGTCAGTCTTCTTGTGCTTAAATCGGCATTGTGCCTTTTCTATTTAAGTGCGATGCAATTTCTGTGTATCATCGTCAATAAGAAGGTCCAAGGGATACAGTAAACCTGGAGTGAAGCATCGGAATCTATAACTACTGTCACAGGAATGGTTCAAAACATCGACAATAAGAAGAGTCAGTCTTCTTGTACTTAATTGGGCATTGTGCCTTTAGTATTTAATTCCGATGCAATTTCAGTGTTTCATCGTCAATACGAAGGTCAGAGGGATACAGTAAATCCGAAGTCTAGCATCGGAATCGATAACTGGTGTCACAGGAATGGTTCAAAACATAGTCAGTAAGTAGAGTCAGTCTTCTTGTACCTAAGTCGGCATTGTGCCTTTTCTATTAAACTCCGATGCAATTTCTGTGTATCATCGTCAATAAGAAGGTCCAAGGAATATAGTAAACCTGGAGTGAAGCATCGGAATCTATAACTAGTGTCACACGGATGGTTCAAAACATAGACAGCAAGAAGAGTCAGTATTCTTGTACTTAAGTCGGCATTGTGCATTTTGTATTTAATTCCGATGCAATTTCTGTGTTTCATCGTCAATAAGAAGGTCAGAGGGATACAGTAAACCTGAAGTGAAGCATCGGAATCTGTAACTAGTGTCACAGGAATGGTTCAAAACATAGTCAGTAAGAAGATTCAGTCCTCTTGTATAAAATTCCTATACAATTGTGCCTTTTGTATTTAATTCCGATGCAATTTCTGTGTTTCATCGTCAATAAGAGGACCCAAGGGATATAGTAAACCTGGAGTGAAGCATCGGAATCTATAACTAGTGTCACAGGAATAGTTCAAAACATAGACAGTAAGAAGAGTCACTCTTCTTGTACTTAAGTCGGCATTGTGCTTTTTTATTTCATTCCGAAGCAATTTCTGTGTTTCATCGTCAATAAGAAGGTCCAAGGGATACAGTAAAGCTGAAGTGAAGCATCGGAATCTATAACTAGTGTCACAGGAATGGTTCAAATCATAGACAGTGGGATGAACCAGTCTTCTTGTTCTTAAGTCGGCATTGTGCCTTTTGTATTTAATTCCGATGCAATATCTGTGTTTCATCGTCAATAAGAAGGTCAGAGGGATGCAGTAAACCGGAATGAAGCATCGGAATCTATAACTAGTGTCACAGGAATGGTTCAAATCATAGACAGTGGGATGAGTCAGTCTTCTTGTACTTATGTCGGCATTGTGCCTTTTGTATTACATTCCGATGCAATATCTGTGTTTCATCGTCAATACGAAGGTCAGAGGGATGCAGTAAACCTGAAGTGAAGCATCGGAATCTATAACTAGTGTCACAGGAATGGTTCAAAACATAGACAGTAGGAGGAGTGAGACTTCTTGTACTTAAATCGGCATTGTGAATATTCTATTTAACCCCGATGCAATTTCTGTGTTTCATCGTCAATAAGAAGGTCCATGTGATATAGTAAACCTAGAGTGAAGCATGGGAATCTATAACTAGTGTCATAGGGATGGTTCAAAACATTGACAGTAAGAAGAGTCAGTATTCTTGTACTTATGTCGGCATTGTGCCTTTTGTATTTAATTCCGGTGAAATTTCTTTGTTTCCTCGTCAGTAAGAAGGTCAGAGGGATACAGTAAACCTGAAGTGAAGCATCGGAATCTATAACTAGTGCCACAGGAATGGTTCAAACATAGTCAGTAAGAGGGATCAGTCTTCTTGTACTTGATTCCGATGCAATTGTGCCATTTGTATTTAATTCCGATGCAATTTCTGTGTTTCATCGGCAATAAGAAGGTCCAAGGGATACAGTAAACCTGGAGTGAAGCATCGGAATCTGTAACTAGTGACACCGGGATGGTTCAAAGCATCGACAGTAAGAAGAGTCAGTATTCTTGTACTTAAGTCGGCATTGTGCCTTTTGTATTTAATTCCGGTGCAATTTCTGTGTTTCATCGTCAATAAGAAGGTACAAGGTATACAGTAAACCTGAAGTGAAGCACCGGAATCTATAACTAGTGTCGCAGGAACGGTTCAAAACATAGTCAGAAAGAAGAGTCAGTCTTCTTGTACTTAAGTGGGCATTGTGCATTTTGTATTTAATTCCGATGCAATTTCTGTATTTCATCGTCAATAAGAAGGTCCAAGGGATACAGTAAACCTGGAGTGAAACATCGGAACCTATAACTAGTGTCACAGGAATGAATCAAAGCATAGTCAGTAACAAGTGTCAGTCTTCTTGTACTAAAGTCGGCATTGTGCCTTTTGTATTTAATTCCGATGCAATATCTGTGTTTCATCGTCAATAAGAAGGTCCAAGGGATACAGTAAACCTGGAGTGAAGCATCGGAATCTATAACTAGTGTCACAGGGATGGTTCAAATCACAGACAGTAAGAAGAGTCAGTATTCTTGTACTTAAGTCGGCATTGTGCTTTTTGTATTTAATTCCGATGCAATTTCTGTGTTTCATCATCAATACGAAGGTCAGAGGGATGCAGTAAACCTGAAGTGAAGCATCGGAATCAATAACTAGTGTCACAGGAATGGTTCAAACATAGACAGTAGGAAGAGTCAGTCTTCTTGTACTTAAGTCGGCATTGTGCCTTTTGTATTTAACTCCGATGCAATTTCTGTATTTCATCGTCAATAAGAAGGTCAGAGGGATACAGTAAACCTGAAGTGGGGCATCGGAATCTATAACTAGTGTCACAGGAATGGTTCAAAGATAGACAGTAGGATGAGATAGTCTTCTTGTACTTAAGTCGGCATTGTGCCTTTTGTATTTAATTCCGATGGAATTTCTGTGTTTCATCGTCAATAAGAAGGTCCAAGGGATACAGTAAACCTGAAGTGAAGCATCGGAATCTATAACTAGTGTCACAGGAATGGTTCAAATCATAGTCAGTAAGAAGAGTCAGTCTTCTTGTACTTAAGTCGGCATTGTGCCTTTTCTATTTATTTCCGATGCAATTTCTGTGTATTATCGTCAATAAGAAGGTCCAAGGGATATAGTAAACCTGGAATGAAGCATCGGAATCTATAACTAGTGTCACAGGAATTGTTCAAAACATAGACAGTAAGAAGAGTCAGTCTTTTTGTACTTAAGTCGGCATTGTGCCTTTTTTATTTCATTCCGATGCAATTTCTGTTTTTCACCGTCAATAAGAAGGTCCAAGGGATACAGTAAACCTGGAGTGAAGCATCGGAATCTATAACAAGTGCCACAGGAAACGTTCAAATCATAGACAGTGGGATGAGTCAGTCCTCTTGTACTTAAGTCGGCATTGCGCCTTTTGTATTTAATTCCGATGCAATATCTGTGATCCATCGTCAATAATAAGGTCAGAGGAATGCAGTAAACCTGAAGTGAAGCATCGGAATCAATAACTAGTGTCACAGGAATGGTTCATAGCATAGACTGTAGGCAGAGTCAGTCTTCTTGTGCTTAAATCGGCATTGTGCCTTTTCTATTTAAGTGCGATGCAATTTCTGTGTATCATCGTCAATAAGAAGGTCCAAGGGATACAGTAAACCTGGAGTGAAGCATCGGAATCTATAACTACTGTCACAGGAATGGTTCAAAACATCGACAATAAGAAGAGTCAGTCTTCTTGTACTTAATTGGGCATTGTGCCTTTAGTATTTAATTCCGATGCAATTTCAGTGTTTCATCGTCAATACGAAGGTCAGAGGGATACAGTAAATCCGAAGTCTAGCATCGGAATCGATAACTGGTGTCACAGGAATGGTTCAAAACATAGTCAGTAAGAAGAGTCAGTCTTCTTGTACATTAGTCGGCATTGTGCCTTTTGTATTTAATTCCGATGGAATTTCTGTGTTTCATCGTCAATGAGAAGGTCCAAGCGATACAGTAAGCCTGAAGTGAAGCATCGGAATCTATAACTAGTGTCACAGGAATGGTTCAAAACATAGTCAGTAAGAAGAGTCAGTCTTCTTGTAACTAAGTCTGCATTGTGCCTTTTCTATTTACCTCCGATGCAATTTCTGTGTATCATCGTCAATAAGAAGGTCCAAGGGATATAGTAAACTTGGAGTGAAGCATCGGAATCTATAACTAGTGTCACAGGAATAGTTCAAAACATAGACAGTAAGAAGAGTCAGTCCTCTTGTAGTTAAGTCGGCATTGTTCATTTTTTATTTCATTCCGAAGCAATTTCTGTGTTTCATCGTCAATAAGAAGGTCCAAGGGATACAGTAAACCTGAAGTGAAGCATCGGAATCTATAACTACTGTCACAGGAATAGTTCAAATCATAGACAGTGGGATGAGTCAGTCTTCTTGTACTTAAGTCGGCATTGTGCCTTTTGTATTTAATTCCGATGCAATATCTGTGTTTCATCGCCAATAAGAAGGTTAGAGGGATGCAATAAACCGGTATGAAGCATCGGAATCTATAACTAGTGTCACAGGAATGGTTCAAATCATAGACAGTGGGATGAGTCAGTCTTCTTGTACTTATGTCGGCATTGTGCCTTTTGTATTACATTCCGATGCAATATCTGTGTTTCATCGTCAATACGAAGGTCAGAGGGATGCAGTAAACCTGAAGTGAAGCATCGGAATCTATAACTAGTGTCACAGGAATGGTTCAAAACATAGACTGCAGGAAGAGTGAGTCTTCTTGTACTTAAATCGCCATTGTGCCTATTCTATTTAACCCCGATGCAACTTCTGTCTTTCATCGTCAATAAGAATGTCAGAGGGATACAGTAAACCTGAAGTGAAGCATCGGAATCTGTAACTAGTGTCACAGGAATGGTTCAAAACATAGTCAGTAAGAAGACTCAGTCTTCTTGTACCTAATTCCTATGCAATTGTGCCTTTTGTATTTAATTCCGATGCAATTTCTGTGTTTCATCGTCAATAAGAAGGCCCAAGGGATATAGTAAACCTCGAGTGAAGCATCGGAATCTATAACTAGTGTCACAGGAATAGTTCAAAACATAGACAGTAAGAAGAGTCACTCTTCTTGTACTTAAGTCGGCATTGTGCCTTTTTTATTTCATTCCGAAGCAATTTCTGTGTTTCATCGTCAATAAGAAGGTCCAAGGGATACAGTAAACCTGAAGTGAAGCATCGGAATCCATAACTAGTGTCACAGGAATGGTTCAAAACATAGACTGCAGGAAGAGTGAGTCTTCTTGTACTTAAATCGCCATTGTGCCTATTCTATTTAACCCCGATGCAATTTCTGTGTTTCATCGTCAATAAGAAGGTCCATGTGATATAGTAAACCTAGAGTGAAGCATCGGAATCTACAACTAGTGTCATAGGGATGGTTCAAAACATTGACAGTAAGAAGAGTCAGTATTCTTGTACTTATGTCGGCATTGTGCCTTTTGTATTTAATTCCGGTGCAATTTCTGTGTTTCCTCGCCATTAAGAAGGTCAGAGGAATACAGTAAACCTGAAGTGAAGCATCGGAATCTATAACTAGTGTCACAGGAATGGTTCAAACATAGTCAGTAAGAAGAATCAGTCTTCTTGTACTTAATTCCGATGCAATTGTGCCATTTGTATTTAATTCCGATGCAATTTCTGTGTTTCATCGTCAATAAGAAGGTCCAAGGGATACAGTAAACCTGGAGTGAAGCATCGGAATCTATAACTAGTGACACAGTGATGGTTCAAATCATCGACAGTAAGAAGAGTCACTATTCATGTACTTAATTCGGCATTGTGCCTTTTGTATTTAATTCCGGTGCAATTTCTGTGTTTCATCGTCAATAAGAAGGTACAAGGTATACAGTAAACCTGAAGAGAAGCACCGGAATCTATAACTAGTGTCGCAGGAACGGTTCAAAACACAGTCAGAAAGAAGAGTCAGTCTTCTTGTACTTAAGTGGGCATTGTGCATTTTGTATTTAATTCCGATGCAATTTCTGTATTTCATCGTCAATAAGAAGGTAAAAGGGATACAGTAAACCTGGAGTGAAGCATCGGAATCTATAACTAGTGTCACAGGGATGGTTCAAATCACAGACAGTAAGAAGAGTCAGTATTCTTGTACTTAGGTCGGCATTGTGCTTTTTGTATTTAATTCCGATGCAATTTCTGTGTCTCATCATCAATACGAAGGTCAGAGGGATGCAGTAAACCTGAAGTGAAGCATCGGAATCTATAACTAGTGTCACAGGAATGGTTCAAACATAGACAGTAGGAAGAGTCAGTCTTCTTGTACTTAAGTCGGCATTGTGCCTCTTGCATTTAATTCCGATGCAATTTCTATGTTTCATCGTCAATAAGAAGCTCAGAGGGATACAGTAAACCTGAAGTGGGGCATCGGAAACTATAACTAGTGTCACAGGAATGGTTCAAAAATAGACAATAGGATGAGATAGTCTTCTTGTACTTAAGTCGGCATTGTGCCTTTTGTAATTAATTCCGATGGAATTTCTGTGTTTCATCCTCAATATGAAGGTCCAAGGGATACAGTAAACCTGAAGTGAAGCATCGGAATCTATAACTAGTGTCACAGGAATGGTTCAAATCATAGTCAGTAAGAAGAGTCAGTCTTCTTGTACTTAAGTCGGCATTGTGCCTTTTCTATTTAACTCCGATGCAATTTCTGTGTATCATCGTCAATAAGAAGGTCCAAGGGATATAGTAAACCTGGAGTGAAGCATCGGAATCTATAACTAGTGTCACAGGAATAGTTCAAAACATAGACAGTAAGAAGAGTCAGTCTTCTTGTACTTAAGCCGGCATTGTGCCTTTTTTATTTCATTCCGTTGCAATTTCTGTGTTTCATCGTCAACAAGATGGTCCAAGGGATACAGTAAACCTGGAGTGAAGCATCGGAATCTATAACAAGTGTCACAGGAAACGTTCAAATCATAGACAGTGGGATGAGTCAGTCCTCTTGTACTTAAGTCGGCATTGCGCCTTTTGTATTTAATTCCGATGCAATATCTGTGTTTCATCGTCAATACGAAGGTCAGAGGGATGCAGTAAACCTGAAGTGAAGCATCGGAATCTATAACTAGTGTCACAGGAATGGTTCAAACATAGACAGTAGGAAGAATGAGTCTTCTTGTACTTAAATCGCCATTGTGCCTATTCTATTTAACCCCGATGCAATTTCTGTGTTTCATCGTCAATAAGAAGGTCCATGTGATATAGTAAACCTAGAGTGAAGCATCGGAATCTATAACTAGTGTCATAGGGATGGTTCAAAACATTGACAGTAAGAAGAGTCAGTATTCTTGTACTTAAGTCGGCATTGTGCCTTTTGTATTTGATTCCGATGCAATATCTGTGTTTCCTCGTCAATAAGAAGGTCAGAGGGATACAGTAAACCTGAAGTGAAGCATCGGAATTTATAACTAGTGTCACAGGAATGGTTCATACATAGTCAAAGAAGAATCAGTCTTCTTGTACTTAATTCCGATGCAATTGTGCCATTCGTATTTAATTCCGATGCAATTTCTGTGTTTCATCGTCAATAAAAAGGTACAAGGTTTACAGTAAACCTGAAGTGAAGCACCGGAATCTATAACTAGTGTCGCAGGAACGGTTCAAAACATAGTCAGAAAGCAGAGTCAGTCTTCTTGTACTTAAGTGGGCATTGTGCATTTTGTATTTAATTCCGATGCAATTTCTATATTTCATCGTCAATAAGAAGGTCCAAGGGATATAGTAAACCTGGAGTGAAGCATTGGAATCTATAACTAGTGTCACAGGGATGGTTCAAAACACAGACAGTAAGAAGAGTCAGTATTCTTGTACTTAAGTCGGCATTGTGCTTTTTGTATTTAATTCCGATGCAATTTCTGTGTTTCATCGTCAATACGAAGGTCAGAGGGATGCAGTAAACCTGAAGTGAAGCAACGGAATCTTTAACTAGTGTCACTGGAATGGTTCAAACATAGACAGTAGGAAGAGCCAGTCTTCTTGTACTTAAGTCGGCATTGTGCCTTTTCTATTTAACTCCGATGCAATTTCTGTGTTTCATCGTCAATAAGAAGGTCCAAGGGATATAGTAAACCTGAAGTGAAGCATCGGAATCTATAACTAGTGTAACAGGAATGGTTCAAAGAATAGACAGTGGGAAGAGTCAGTCTTCTTGTACTTAAGTCAACATTGTGCCTTTTGTATTTAATTCCGATGCAATTTCTGTGTTTCATCGTCAATAAGAAGGTCAGAGGGATACAGTAAATCCGAAGTCTAGCATCGGAATCTATAACTGGTGTCACAGGAATGGTTCAAAACATAGTCAGTAAGAAGAGTCAGTCTTCTTGTACTTAAGTCGGCATTGTGCCTTTTGTATTTAATTCCGATGGAATTTCTGTGTTTCATCGTCAATAAGAAGGTCCAAGGGATATAGTAAACCTGGAGTAAAGCATCGGAATCTATAACTAGTGTCACAGGAATGGTTCAAAACATAGACAGTAAGAAGAGTCAGTCTTCTTGTACTTAAGTCGGCATTGTGCCCTTTTTAATTAATTCCGATGCAATATCTGTGTTTCATCGTCAATAAACAGGTCCAAGGGATACAGTAAACCTGGAGTGAAGCATCGGAATCTATAACTAGTGTCACAGGAATGGTTCAAAACATCGACAGTAAGAAGAGACAGTCTTCTTGTACTTAATTCGGCATTGTGCCTTTAGTATTTAATTCCGATGGAATTGCTATGTTTCATCGTCAATAAGAAGGTTAGAGGGATCCAGTAAATCTGAAGTGAAGCATCGGAATCTATAACTAGTGTCACAGGAATGGTTCAAAATATACTCAGTGAGAGGAGTCAGTCTTCTTGTACTTAAGTCGGCATTGTGCATTTTGTATTTAATTCCGATGCAATTTCTGTGTTTCATCGTCAATACGAAGGTCTAAGGGATACAGTAAACCTGAAGTGAAGCATCAGAATCTGTAACTAGTGTCACAGGAATGGTTCAAAACAAAGTCAGTAAGAAGAGACAGTCTTCTTGTACTGAAGTCGTCATTGTGCCTTTTGTATTTATTTCCGATGCAATTTCTGTGTTTCATCGTCAATAAGGAGGTCCAAGGGATCGAATAAACCTGGAGTGAAGCATCGGAATCTATAACTAGTGTCACAGGAATGGTTCAAATCATAGTCAGTAAGAAGAGTCAGTCCTCTTGTACTTAAGTCGGTATTGTGCCTTTTGTATTTAATTCCGATGCAATTTTTGTGTCTCATCGTCAATATGAAGGTCCAAGGGATACAGTTAACCGGGAGTGAAGCATTGGAATCTGTAACTAGTGTCACAGGAATGGTTCAAAACATAGTCAGTAAGAAGAGTCAGTCTTCGTGTACTGAAGTCGTCATTGTGCCTTTTGTATTTATTTCCGATGCAATTTCTGTGTTTCATCGTCAATACGGAGGTCCAAGGGATAGAGTAAACCTGGAGTAAAGCATCGGAATCTATAACTAGTGTCACAGGAATTGTTCAAAACATAGTCCGTAAGAAGAGTCAGTCTTCTTGTACTTAAGTCGGCATTGTGACTTTTGTATTTAATTCCCATGCTATTTTTGTGTTTCATCGTCAATAAGAAGGTCCAAGGGATACAGTAAACCGGGAGTGAAGCATCGGAATCTATAACTAGTGTCACAGAAATGGTTCAAACATAGTCAGTAAGAAGAGTCAGTCTTCTTGTACTTAAGTCGGCATTGTGCCTTTTGTATTTAATTCCCATGCAATTTCTGTGTTTCATCGTCAATACGAAGGTCAGAGGGATGCAGTAAACATGAAGTGAAGCATCGGAATCTATAACTAGTGTCACAGGAATGGTTCAAACATAGACAGTAGGAAGAGTAAGTCTTCTTGTACTTATGTCGGCATTGTGCCATTTCTATTTAACTCCGATGCAATTTCTGTGTTACATCGTCAATAAGAAGGTCCAAGGGATATAGTAAACCTGGAGTGAAGCATCGGAATATATAACTAGTGTCACAGGAATGGTTCAAAGCATAGACAGTAAGAAGAGTCAGTATTCTTGTACTTAAGGCGGCATTGTGCCTTTTGTATTTAATTCCGATGGAATTTCCGTGTTTCATCGTCAATAAGATGGGTAAGGTATACAGTAAACCTGAAGTGAAGGATCGGAATCTATAACTAGTGTAACAGGAATGGTTCAAAGCATAGACAGTGGGAAGAGTCAGTCTTCTCGTACTTAAGTCGGCATTGTGCCTTTTGTATTTAAATCCGATGCAATTTCTGTGTTTCATCGTCAATAAGAAGGTCAGAGGGATACAGTAAACCTGAAGTGGGGCATCGGAATCTATAACTAGTGTCACAGGAATGGTTCACAACATCGACAATAAGAAGAGTCAGCCTTCTTGTACTTAATTCGGCATTGTGCCTCTAGTATTTAACTCCGATGCAATTTCAGTGTTTCATCGTCAATAAGAAGGTCAGAGGGATACAGTAAATCCGAAGTCTAGCATCGGAATCTATAACTGGTGTCACAGGAATGGTTCAAATCATAGTCAGTAAGAAGAGTCAGTCTTCTTGTACTTAAGTCGGCATTGTGCCTTTTGTATTTAATTCCGATGGAATTTCTGTGTTTCATCGTCAATAAGAAGGTCCAAGGGATACAGTAGACCTGACGTGAAGCATCGGAATCTATAACTAGTGTCACAGGAATGGTTCAAATCATAGTCAGTAAGAAGAGTCAGTCCTCTTGTACTTAAGTCGGCATTGTGCCTTTTCTATTTAACTCCGATGCAACATCTGTGTATCATCGTCAATAAGAAGGTCCAAGGGATATAGTAAACCTGGAGTGAAGCATCGGAATCTATAACTAGTGTCACAGGAATAGTTCAAAACATAGACAGTAAGAAGAGTCAGTCTTCTTGTACTTAAGTCGGCATTGTGCCTTTTTTATTTCATTCCGATGCAATTTCTGTGTTTCATCGTCAATAAGAAGGTCCAAGGGATACAGTAAATCTGGAGTGAAGCAACGGAATCTATTAAAAGTGTCACAGGAAACGTTCAAATCATAGACGGTGGGATGAGTCAGTCCTCTTGTACTTAAGTCGGCATTGCGCCTTTTGTATTTAATTCCGATGCAATATCTGTGTTTCATCGTCAAGAAGAAGGTCAGAGGGATGCAGTAAACCTGAAGTGAAGCATCGGAATCAATAACTGGTGTCACAGGAATGGTTCATAGCATAGACAGTAGGAAGAGTCAGTCTTCTTGTGCTTAAATCGGCATAGTGCCTTTTCTATTTAACTCCGATGCAATTTCTGTGTATCATCGTCAATAAGAAGGTCCAAGGGATACAGTAAACCTGGAGTGAAGCTTCGGAATCTATAACTACTGTCACAGGAATGGTTCAAAACATCGTCAATAAGAAGAGTCAGTCTTCTTGTACTTAATTCGGCATTGTGCCTTTAGTATTTAATTCCGATGCAATTTCAGTGTTTCATCGTCAATAAGAAGGTCAGAGGGATACAGTAAACCTGAAGTGAAGCATCGGAATTTATAACTAGTGTCACAGGAATGGTTCATACATAGTCAAAGAAGAATCAGTCTTCTTGTACTTAATTCCGATGCAATTGTGTCATTTGTATTTAATTCCGATGCAATTTCTGTGTTTCATCGTCAATAAGAAGGTACAAGGTTTACAGTAAACCTGAAGTGAAGCACCGGAATCTATAACTAGTGTCGCAGGAACGGTTCAAACATAGTCAGAAAACATAGTCAGTCTTCTTGTACTTAAGTGGGCATTGTGCATTTTGTATTTAATTCCGATGCAATTTCTGTATTTCATCGTCAATAAGGAGGTCCAAGGGATATAGTAAACCTGGAGTGAAGCATTGGAATCTATAACTAGTGTCACAGGGATGGTTCAAAACACAGACAGTAAGAAGAGTCAGTATTCTTGTACTTAAGTCGGCATTGTGCTTTTTGTATTTAATTCCGATGCAATTTCTGTGTTTCATCGTCAATACGAAGGTCAGAGGGATGCAGTAAACCTGAAGTGAAGCATCGGAATCTATAACTAGTGTCACAGGAATGGTTCAAACATAGACAGTAGGAAGAGCCAGTCTTCTTGTACTTAAGTCGGCATTGTGCCTTTTCTATTTAACTCCGATGCAATTTCTGTGTTTCATCGTCAATAAGAAGGTCCAAGGGATATAGTAAACCTGAAGTGAAGCATCGGAATCTATAACTGGTGTAACAGGAATGGTTCAAAGCATCGACAGTGCGAAGAGTCAGTCTTCTTGTACTTAAGTCAACATTGTGCCTTTTGTATTTAATTCCGATGCAATTTCTGTGTTTCATCGTCAATAAGAAGGTCAGAGGGATACAGTAAATCCGAATTCTAGCATCGGAATCTATAACTGGTGTCACAGGAATGGTTCAAAACATAGTCAGTAAGAAGAGTCAGTCTTCTTGTACTTAAGTCGGCATTGTGCCTTTTGTATTTAATTCCGATGGAGTTTCTGTGTTTCATCGTCAATAAGAAGGTCCAAGGGATATAGTAAACCTGGAGTAAAGCATCGGAATCTATAACTAGTGTCACAGGAATGGTTCAAACATAGACAGTAAGAAGTGTCAGTCTTCTTGTACTTAAGTCGGCATTGTACCCTTTTTATTTAATTCCGATGCAATATCTGTGTTTCATCGTCAATAAACAGGTCCAAGGGATACAGTAAACCTGGAGTGAAGCATCGGAAACTATAACTAGTGTCACAGGAATGGTTCAAAACATCGACAGTAAGAAGAGACAGTCTTCTTGTACTTAATTCGGCATTGTGCCTTTAGTATTTAATTCCGATGGAATTTCTATGTTTCATCGTCAATAAGAGGGTTAGAGGGATACAGTAAATCTGAAGTGAAGCATCGGAATCTATAACTAGTGTCACAGGAATGGTTCAAATCATACTCAGTGAGAGGAGTAAGTCTTCTTGTACTTAAGTCGGGATTGTGCATTTTGTATTTAATTCCGATGCAATTTTTTGTGTTTCATCGTCAATAAGAAGGTCTAAGGGATACAGTAAACCTGAAGTGAAGCATCAGAATCTGTAACTAGTGTCACAGGAATGGTTCAAAACAAAGTCAGTAAGAAGAGTCAGTCTTCTTGTACTGAAGTCGTCATTGTGCCTTTTGTATTTATTTCCGATGCAATTTCTGTGTTTCATCGTCAATAAGGAGGTCCAAGGGATCGAATAAACCTGGAGTGAAGCATCGGAATCTATAACTAGTGCCACAGGAATGGTTCAAATCATAGTCAGTAAGAAGAGTCAGTCCTCTTGTACTTAAGTCGGTATTGTGCCTTTTGTATTTAATTCCGATGCAATTTTTGTGTCTCATCGTCAATATGAAGGTCCAAGGGATACAGTTAACCGGGAGTGAAGCATCGGAATCTGTAACTAGTGTCAAAGGAATGGTTCAAAACATAGTCAGTAAGAAGAGTCAGTCTTCTTGTACTGAAGTCGTCATTGTGCCTTTTGTATTTATTTCCGATGCAATTTCTGTGTTTCATCGTCAATATGGAGGTCCAAGGGATAGAGTAAACCTGGAGTATAGCATCGGAATCTATAACTAGTGTCACAGGAATTGTTCAAAACATAGTCCGTAAGAAGAGTCAGTCTTCTTGTACTTAAGTCGGCATTGTGACTTTTGTATTTAATTCCCATGCTATTTTCGTGTTTCATCGTCAATAAGAAGGTCCAAGGGTACAGTAAACCGGGAGTGAAGGATCGGAATCTATAACTAGTGTCACAGAAATGGTTCAAACATAGTCAGTAAGAAGAGTCAGTCTTCTTGTACTTAAGTCGGCATTGTGCCTTTTGTATTTAATTCCGATGGAATTTCTGTGTTTCATCGTCAATAAGATGGGTAAGGTATACAGTAAACCTGAAGTGAAGCATCGGAATCTATAACTAGTGTAACAGGAATGGTTCAAAGCATAGACAGTGGGAAGAGTCAGTCTTCTCGTACTTAAGTCGGCATTGTGCCTTTTGTATTTAATTCCGATGCAATTTCTGTGTTTCATCGTCAATAAGAAGGTCAGAGGGATACAGTAAACCTGAAGTGGGGCATCGGAATCTATAACTAGTGTCACAGGAATGGTTCAAAACATCGACAATAAGACGAGTCAGCCTTCTTGTACTTAATTCGGCATTGTGCCTTTAGCATTTAACTCCGATGCAATTTCTGTGTTTCATCGTCAATAAGAAGGTCAGAGGGATACAGTAAATCCGAAGTCTAGCATCGGAATCTATAACTGGTGTCACAGGAATGGTTCAAATCATAGTCAGTAAGAAGAGTCAGTCTTCTTGTACTTAAGTCTGCATTGTGCCTTTTGTATTTAATTCCGATGGAATTTCTGTGTTTCATCGTCAATAAGAAGGTCCAAGGGATACAGTAAACCTGAAGTGAAGCATCGGAATCTATAACTAGTGTCACAGGAATGGTTCAAATCATAGTCAGTAAGAAGAGTCAGTCCTCTTGTACTTAAGTCGGCATTGTGCCTTTTCTATTTAACTCCGATGCAATTTCTGTGTATCATCGTCAATAAGAAGGTCCAAGGGATATGGTAAACCTGGAGTGAAGCATCGGAATCTATAACTAGTGTCACAGGAATAGTTCAAAACATAGACAGTAAGAAGAGTCAGTCTTCTTGTACTTAAGTCGGCATTGTGCCTTTTTTATTTCATTCCGATGCAATTTCTGTGTTTCATCGTCAATAAGAAGGTCCAAGGGATACAGTAAATCTGGAGTGAAGCATCGGAATCTATTAAAAGTGTCACAGGAAACGTTCAAATCATAGACAGTGGGATGAGTCAGTCCTCTTGTACTTAAGTCGGCATTGCGCCTTTTGTATTTAATTCCGATGCAATATCTGTGTTTCATCGTCAATAAGAAGGTCAGAGGGATGCAGTAAACCTGAAGTGAAGCATCGGAATCAATAACTGGTGTCACAGGAATGGTTCATAGCATAGACAGTAGGAAGAGTCAGTCTTCTTGTGCTTAAATCGGCATAGTGCCTTTTCTATTTAACTCCGATGCAATTTCTGTGTATCATCGTCAATAAGAAGGTCCAAGGGATACAGTAAACCTGGAGTGAAGCTTCGGAATCTATAACTACAGCCACAGGAATGGTTCAAAACATCGACAATAAGAAGAGTCAGTCTTCTTGTACTTAATTCGGCATTGTGCCTTTAGTATTTAATTCCGATGCAATTTCAGTGTTTCATCGTCAATAAGAAGGTCAGAGGGATACAGTAAACCTGAAGTGAAGCATCGGAATTTATAACTAGTGTCACAGGAATGGTTCATACATAGTCAAAGAAGAATCAGTCTTCTTGTACTCAATTCCGATGCAATTGTGCCATTTGTATTTAATTCCGATGCAATTTCTGTGTTTCATCGTCAATAAGAAAGTACAAGATTTACAGTAAACCTGAAGTGAAGCACCGGAATCTATAACTAGTGTCGCAGGAACGGTTCAAAACATAGTCAGAAAGCAGAGTCAGTCTTCTTGTACTTAAGTGGGCATTGTGCATTTTGTATTTAATTCCGATGCAATTTCTGTATTTCATCGTCAATAAGGAGGTCCAAGGGATATAGTAAACCTGGAGTGAAGCATTGGAATCTATAACTAGTGTCACAGGGATGGTTCAAAACACAGACAGTAAGAAGAGTCAGTATTCTTGTACTTAAGTCGGCATTATGCTTTTTGTATTTAATTCCGATGCAATTTCTGTGTTTCATCGTCAATACGAAGGTCAGAGGGATGCAGTAAACCTGAAGTGAAGCATCGGAATCTATAACTAGTGTCACAGGAATGGTTCAAACACAGACAGTAGGAAGAGCCAGTCTTCTTGTACTTAAGTCGGCATTGTGCCTTTTCTATTTAACTCCGATGCAATTTCTGTGTTTCATCGTCAATAAGAAGGTCCAAGGGATATAGTAAACCTGAAGTGAAGCATCGGAATCTCTAATTGGTGTAACAGGAATGGTTCAAAACATAGACAGTGGGAAGAGTCAGTCTTCTTGTACTTAAGTCAACATTGTGCCTTTTGTATTTAACCGATGCAATTTCTGTGTTTCATCGTCAATAAGAAGGTCAGAGGGATACAGTAAATCCGAAGTCTAGCATCGGAATCTATAACTGGTGTCACAGGAATGGTTCAAAACATAGTCAGCAAGAAGAGTCAGTCTTCTTGTACTTAAGTCGGCATTGTGCCTTTTGTATTTAATTCCGATGGAGTTTCTGTGTTTCATCGTCAATAAGAAGGTCCAAGGGATATAGTAAACCTGGAGTAAAGCATCGGAATCTATAACTAGTGTCACAGGAATGGTTCAAACATAGACAGTAAGAAGTGTCAGTCTTCTTGTACTTAAGTCGGCATTGTGCCCTTTTTATTTAATTCCGATGCAATATCTGTGTTTCATCGTCAATAAACAGGTCCAAGGGATACAGTAAACCTGGAGTGAAGCATCGGAAACTATAACTAGTGTCACAGGAATGGTTCAAAACATCGACAGTAAGAAGAGGCAGTCTTCTTGTACTTAATTCGGCATTGTGCCTTTAGTATTCAATTCCGATGGAATTTCTATGTTTCATCGTCAATAAGAAGGTTAGAGGGATACGTAAACCTGAAGTGAAGCATCGGAATCTATAACTAGTGTAACAGGATTGGTTCAAAGCATAGACAGTGGGAAGAGTCAGTCTTCTTGTACTTAAGTCGGCATTGTGCCTTCTGTAATTAATTCCGATGCAATTTCTGTGTTTCATCGTCAATAAGAAGGTCAGAGGGATACAGTAAATCCGAAGTCTAGCATCGGAATCTATAACTGGTGTCACAGGAATGGTTCAAAACATAGTCAGTAAGAAGAGTCAGTCTTCTTGTACTTAAGCCGGCATTGTGCCTTTTGTATTTATTTCCGATGCAATTTCTGTGTTTCATCGTCAATAAGGAGGTCCATGGGATCGAATAAACCTGGAGTGAAGCATCGGAATCTATAACTAGCGTCACAGGAATGGTTCAAATCATAGTCAGTAAGAAGAGTCAGTCCTCTTGTACTTTAGTCGGTATTGTGCCTTTTGTATTTAATTCCGATGCAATTTTTGTGTCTCATCGTCAATAAGAAGGTCCAAGGGATACAGTTAACCGGGAGTGAAGCATCGGAATCTGTAACTAGTGTCACAGGAATGGTTCAAAACATAGTCAGTAAGAAGAGTGAGTCTTCTTGTACTTAAGTCGGCATTGTGCCTTTTGTATTCAATTCCCATGCATTTTCTGTGTTTCATCGTCAACACGAAGGTCAGAGGGATGCAGTAAACCTGAAGTGAAGCATCGGAATCTATAACTTGTGTCACAGGAATGGTTCAAACATAGACAGTAGGAAGAGTAAGTCTTCTTGTACTTAAGTCGGCATTGTGCCATTTCTATTTAACTCCGATGCAATTTCTGTGTTTCAACGTCAATAAGAAGGTCCAAGGGATATAGTAAACCTGGAGTGAAGCATCGGAATCTATAACTAGTGTCACAGGAATGGTTCAAAGCATAGACAGTAAGAAGAGTCAGTATTCTTGTACTTAAGGCGGCATTGTGCTTTTTGTATTTAATTCCGATGGAATTTCTGTGTTTCATCGTCAATAAGATGGTCTAAGGTATACAGTAAACCTGAAGTGAAGCATCGGAATCTATAACTAGTGTAACAGGAATGGTTCAAGGCATAGACAGTGGGAAGAGTCAGTCTTCTTGTACTTAAGTCGGCATTGTGCCTTTTGTATTTAATTCCGATGCAATTTCTGTCTTTCATCGTCTATAAGAAGGTCCAAGGGATATAGTAAACCTGGAGTGAAGCATTGGAATCTATAACTAGTGTCACAGGGATGGTTCAAAACACAGACAGTTAGAAGAGTCAGTATATTTGTACTTAAGTTTGCATTGTGCTTTTTGTATTTAATTCCGATGCAATTTCTGTGTTTCATCGTCAATACGAAGGTCAGAGGGATGCAGTAAAGCTGAAGTGAAGCATCGGAATCTATAACTAGTGTCACAAGAATGGTTCAAACATGGACAGTAGGAAGAGCCAGTCTTCTTGTACTTAAGTCGGCATTGTGCCTTTTCTATTTAACTCCGATGCAATTTCTGTGTTTCATCGTCAATAAGAAGGTCCAAGGGATATAGTAAACCTGAAGTGAAGCATCGGAATCTATAACTAGTGTAACAGGAATGGTTCAAAGCATAGACTGTGGGAAGAGTCAGTCTTCTTGTACTTAAGTTGGCATTGTGCCTTTTGTATTTAATTCCGATGCAATTTCTGTGTTTCATCGTCAATAAGAAGGTCAGAGGGATACAGTAAATCCGAAGTCTAGCATCGGAATCTATAACTGGTGTCACAGGAATGGTTCAAAACATAGTCAGTAAGAAGAGTCAGTCTTCTTGTACTTAAGTCGGCATTGTGCCTTTTGTATTTATTTCCGATGGAATTTCTGTGTTTCATCGTCAATAAGAAGGTCCAAGGGATATAGTAAACCTGGAGTAAAGCATCGGAATCTATAACTAGTGTCACAGGAATGGTTCAAAACATAGACAGTAAGAAGAGTCAGTCTTCTTGTACTTAAGTCGGCATTGTGCCCTTTTTATTTAATTCCGATGCAATATCTGTGTTTCATCGTCAATAAACAGGTCCAAGGGATACAGTAAACCTGGAGTGAAGCATCGGAATCTATAACTAGTGTCACAGGAATGGTTCAAAACATCGACAGTAAGAAGAGACAGTCTTCTTGTACTTAATTCGGCATTGTGCCTTTAGTATTTAATTCCGATGGAATTTCTATGTTTCATCGTCAATAAGAAGGTTAGAGGGATACAGTAAATCTGAAGTGAAGCATCGGAATCTATAACTAGTGTCACAGGAATGGTTCAAATCGTACTCAGTGAGAGGAGTCAGTCTTCTTGTACTTAAATCGGCATTGTGCATTTTGTATTTAATTCCGATGCAATTTCTGTGTTTCATCGTCAATAAGAAGGTCTAAGGGATACAGTAAACCTGAAGTGAAGCATCAGAATCTGTAACTAGTGTCACAGGAATGGTTCAAAGCAAAGTCAGTAAGAAGAGTCAGTCTTCTTGTACTGAAGTCGTCATTGTGCCTTTTGTATTTATTTCCGATGCAATTTCTGTGTTTCATCGTCAATAAGGAGGTCCAAGGGATCGAATAAACCTGGAGTGAAGCATCGGAATCTATAACTAGTGTCACAGGAATTGTTGAAATCATAGTCAGTAAGAAGAGTCAGTCCTCTTGTACTTAAGTCGGTATTGTGCCTTTTGTATTTAATTCCGATGCAATTTTTTTGTCTCATCGTCAATATGAAGGTCCAAGGGATACAGTTAACCGGGAGTGAAGCATCGGAATCTGTAACTAGTGTCACAGGAATGGTTCAAAACATAGTCAGTAAGAAGAGTCAGTCTTCTTGTACTGAAGTCGTCATTGTGCCTTTTGTATTTATTTCCGATGCAATTTCTGTGTTTCATCGTCAATATGGAGGTCCAAGGGATAGAGTAAACCTGGAGTAAAGCATCGGAATCTATAACTAGTGTCACAGGAATTGTTCAAAACATAGTCCGTAAGAAGAGTCAGTCTTCTTGTACTTAAGTCGGCATTGTGACTTTTGTATTTAATTCCGATGGAATTTCTGTGTTTCATCGTCAATAACAAGGTCCAAGGGATACAGGAAACCTGAAGTGAAGCATCGGAAACTATAACTAGTGTCACAGGAATGGTTCAAAACATAGTCAGTAAGAAGAGTCAGTCTTCTTGTACCTAAGTCTGCATTGTGCCTTTTCTATTTACCTCCGATGCAATTTCTGTGTATCATCGTCAATACGAAGGTCCAAGGGATATAGTAAACCTGGAGTGAAGCATCGGAATCTATAACTAGTGTCACAGGAATAGTTCTAAACATAGACAGTAAGAAGAGTCAGTCTTCTTGTAGTTAAGTCGGCATTGTGCATTTTTTATTTCATTCCGAAGCAATTTCTGTGTTTCATCGTCAATAAGAAGGTCCAAGGGATACAGTAAACCTGAAGTGAAGCATCGGAATCTATAACTAGTGTCACAGGAATGGTTCAAACCATAGACAGTGGGATGAGTCAGTCTTCTTGTACTTAAGTCGGCATTGTGCCTTTTGTATTTAATTCCGATGCAATATCTGTGTTTCATCGTCAATAAGAAGGTTAGAGGGATGCAGTAAACCGGAATGAAACATCGGAATCTATAACTAGTGTCTCAGGAATGGATCAAATCATAGACAGTGGGATGAGTCAGTCTTCTTGTACTTATATCGGCATTGTGCCTTTTGTATTACATTCCGATGCAATATCTGTGTTTCATCGTCAATACGAAGGTTAGAGGGATGCAGTAAACCTGAAGTGAAGCATCGGAATCTATAACTAGTGTCACAGGAATGGTTCAAAACATAGACAGTAGGAAGAGTGAGTCTTTTTGTACTTAAATCGCCATTGTGCCTATTCTATTTAACCCCGATGCAATTTCTGTGTTTCATCGTCAATAAGAAGGTCCATGTGATATAGTAAACCTAGAGTGAAGCATCGGAATCTATAACTAGTGTCATAGGGATGGTTCAAAACATTGACAGTAAGAAGAGTCAGTATTCTTGTACTTAAGTCGGCATTGTGCTTTTTGTATTTAATTCCGATGCAATTTCTGTGTTTCCTCGTCAATAAGAAGGTCAGAGATATACAGTAAACCTGAAGAGAAGCATCGGAATTTATAACTAGTGTCACAGGAATGGTTCATACATAGTCAGTAAGAAGAATCAGTCTTCTTGTACTTAATTCCGATGCAATTGTGCCATTTGTATTTAATTCCGATGCAATTTCTGTGTTTCATCGTCAATAAGAAGGTCAGAGGGACACAGTAAATCCGAAGTCTAGCATCGGAATCTATAACTGGTGTCACAGGAATGGTTCAAAACATAGTCAGTAAGATGAGTCAGTCTTCTTGTACTGAAGTCGTCATTGTGCCTTTTGTATTTATTTCCGATGCAATTTCTGTGTTTCATCGTCAATAAGGAGGTCCAAGGGATAGAGTAAACCTGGAGTGAAGCATCGGAATCTATAACTAGTGTCACAGGAATGGTTCAAAACATAGTCCGTAAGAAGAGTCAGTCTTCTTGTACTTAAGTCGGCATTGTGCCTTTTGTATTTAATTCCCATGCAATTTCTGTGTTTCATCGTCAATACGAAGGTCAGAGGGATGCAGTAAACCTGAAGTGTAGCATCGGAATCTATAACTAGTGTCACAGGAATGGTTCAAATATAGACAGTAGGAAGAGTAAGTCTTCTTGTACTTAAGTCGGCATTGTGCCTTTTCTATTTAACTCCGATGCAATTGCTGTGTTTCATCGTCAATAAGAAGGTCCAAGGGATATAGTAAACCTGGAGTGAAGCATCGGAATCTATAACTAGTGTCACAGGAATGGTTCAAAACATAGACAGTAAGAAGAGTCAGTATTCTTGTACTGAAGTCGGCATTGTGCCTTTTGCATTTAATTCCGATGGAATTTCTGTGTTTCATCGTCAATAAGATGGTCTAAGGTATACAGTAAACCTGCAGTGAAGCATCGGAAACTATAACTAGTGTAACAGGAATGGTTCAAAGCATAGACAGTGGGAAGAGTCAGTCTTCTTGTACTTAAGTCGGCATTGTGCCTTTTGTATTTAATTCCGATGCAATTTCTGTGTTTCATAGTCAATAAAAAGGTCAGAGGGATACAGTAAACCTGAAGTGGGGCATCGGAAACTATAACTAGTGTCACAGGAATGGTTCAAAACATCGACAATAGAAAGAGTCAGTATTCTTGTACTTAATTCGGCATTGTGCCTTTAGTATTTATTTCCGATGCAATTTCAGTGTTTCATCGTCAATAAGAAGGTCAGAGGGATACAGTAAATCCGAAGTCTAGCATCGGAATCTATAACTGGTGTCACAGGAATGGTTCAAATCATAGTCAGTAAGAAGAGTCAGTCTTCTTGTACTTAAGTCGGCATTGTGCCTTTTGTATTTAATTCCGATGGAATTTCTGTGTTTCATCGTCAATAAGAAGGTCCAAGGGATACAGTAAACCTGAAGTGAAGCATCGGAATCTATAACTAGTGTCACAGGAATGATTCAAAACATAGTCAGTAAGAAGAGTTAGTCTTCTTGTACCTAAGTCTGCATTGTGCCTTTTCTATTTACCTCCGATGCAATTTCTGTTTATCATCGTCAATAAGAAGGTCCAAGGGATATAGTAAACCTGGAGTGAAGCATCGGAATCTATAACTAGTGTCACAGGAATAGTTCAAAACATAGACAGTAAGAAGAGTCAGTCTTCTTGTAGTTAAGTCGGCATTGAGCATTTTTTATTTCATTCCGAAGCAATTTCTGTGTTTCATCGTCAATAAGAAGGTCCAACGGATACAGTAAACCTGAAGTGAAGCATCGGAATCTATAACTAGTGTCACAGGAATGGTTCAAATCATAGACAGTGGGATGAGTCAGTCTTCTTGTACTTAAGTCGGCATTGTGCCTTTTGTATTTAATTCCGATGCAATATCTGTGTTTCATCGTCAATAAGAAGGTTAGAGGGATGCAGTAAACCGGAATGAAGCATCGGAATCCATAACTAGTGTCACAGGAATGGTTCAAATCATAGACAGTGGGATGAGTCAGTCTTCTTGTACTTATGTCGGCATTGTGCCTTTTGCATTACATTCCGATGCAATATCTGTGTTTCATCGTCAATACGAAGGTCAGAGGGATGCAGTAAACCTGAAGTGAAGCATCGGAATCTATAACTAGTGTCACAGGAATGGTTCAAAACATAGACAGTAGGAAGAGTGATTCTTCTTGTACTTAAATCGCCATTGTGCCTATTCTATTTAACCCCGATGCAATTTCTGTGTTTCATCGTCAATAAGAAGGTCCATGTGATATAGTAAACCTATAGTGAAGCATCGGAATCTATAACTAGTGTAATAGGGATGGTTCAAAACATTGACAGTAAGAAGAGTCAGTATTCTTGTACTTAAGTCGGCATTGTTCTTTTTGTATTTAATTCCGATGCAAATTCTGTGTTTCCTCGTCAATAAGAAGGCCAGAGGGATACAGTAAACCTGAAGTGAAGCATCGGAATTTATAACTAGTGTCACAGGAATGGTTCATACATAGTCAGTAAGAAGAATCAGTCTTCTTGTACTTAATTCCGATGCAATTATGCCATTTGTATTTAATTCCGATGCAATTTCTGTGTTTCATCGTCAATAAGAAGGTACAAGGTATACAGTAAACGTGAAGTGAAGCACCGGAATCTATAACTAGTGTCGCAGGAACGGTTCAAAACATAGTCAGAAAGAAGAGTCGGTCTTCTTGTACTTAAGTGGGCATTGTGCATTTTTTATTTAATTCCGATGCAATTTCTGTATTTCATCGTCAATGAGAAGGTCAAAGGGATACAGTAAACCTGGAGTGAAGCATCGGAATCTATAACTTGTGTCACAGGAATGAATCAAAGCATTGTCAGTAAGAAGTGTCAGTCTTCTTGTACTAAAGTCGGCATTGTGCCTTTTGTATTTAATTCCGATGCAATTTCTGTGTTTCATCGTCAATAAGAAGGTCCAAGGGATACAGTAAACCTGGAGTGAAGCATCGGAATCTATAACTAGTGTCACTGGGATGGTTCAAAGCACAGACAGTAAGAAGAGTCAGTATTCTTGTACTTAAGTCGGCATTGTGCTTTTTGTATGTAATTCCGATGCAATTTCTGTGTTTCATCGTCAATTCGAAGGTCAGAGGGATGCAGTAAACCTGAAGTGAAGCATCGGAATCTATAACTAGTGTCACAGGAATGGTTCAAACATAGACAGTAGGAAGAGCCAGTATTCTTGTACTTAAGACGGCATTGTGCCTTTTCTATTTAACTCCGATGCAATTTCTGTGTTTCATCGTCAATAAGATGGTCCAAGGGATATAGTAAACCTGAAGTGAAGCATCGGAATCTATAACTAGTGTAACAGGATTGGTTCAAAGCATAGACAGTGGGAAGAGTCAGTCTTCTTGTACTTAAGTCGGCATTGTGCCTTCTGTAATTAATTCCGATGCAATTTCTGTCTTTCATCGTCAATAAGAAGGTCAGAGGGATACAGTAAATCCGAAGTCTAGCATCGGAATCTATAACTGGTGTCACAGGAATGGTTCAAAACATAGTCAGTAAGAAGAGTCAGTCTTCTTGTACTTAAGTCGGCATTGTGCCTTTTGTATTTATTTCCGATGCAATTTCTGTGTTTCATCGTCAATAAGGAGGTCCATGGGATCCAATAAACCTGGAGTGAAGCATCGGAATCTATAACTAGCGTCACAGGAATGGTTCAAATCATAGTCAGTAAGAAGAGTCAGTCCTCTTGTACTTTAGTCGGTATTGTGCCTTTTGTATTTAATTCCGATGCAATTTTTGTGTCTCATCGTCAATAAGAAGGTCCAAGGGATACAGTTAACCGGGAGTGAAGCATCGGAATCTGTAACTAGTGTCACAGGAATGGTTCAAAACATAGTCAGTAAGAAGAGTCAGTCTTCTTGTACTTAAGTCGGCATTGTGCCTTTTGTATTTAATTCCCATGCATTTTCTGTGTTTCATCGT
The DNA here is from genome assembly GCF_021461385.2 of Schistocerca piceifrons. Taxonomy (NCBI): domain Eukaryota; kingdom Metazoa; phylum Arthropoda; class Insecta; order Orthoptera; family Acrididae; genus Schistocerca; species Schistocerca piceifrons. The sequence continues at coordinate 442,095 of NW_025728956.1, read as the reverse complement.
CAATACGAAGGTCAGAGGGATGCAGTAAACCTGAAGTGAAGCATCGGAATCTATAACTAGTGTCACAGGAATGGTTCAAACATAGACAGTAGGAAGAGTAAGTCATCTTGTACTTAAATCGGCATTGTGCCTTTTCTATTTAACTCCGATGCAATTTCTGTGTTTCATCGTCAATAAGAAGTTCCAAGGGGTATAGTAAACCTGGAGTGAAGCATCGGAATCTATAACTAGTGTCACAGGAATGGTTCAAAACATAGACAGTAAGAAGAGTCAGTATTCTTGTACTTAAGTCGGCATTGTGCCTTTTTTATTTAATTCAGATGGAATTTCTGTGTTTCATCGTCAATAAGATGGTCTAAGGTGTACAGTAAACCTGAAGTGAAGCATCGGAATCTATAACTAGTGTAACAGGAATGGTTCAAAGCATAGACAGTGGGAAGAGTCAGTCTTCTTGTACTTAAGTCGGCATTGTGCCTTTTGTATTTAATTCCGATGCAATTTCTGTGTTTCATCGTCAATAGGAAGGTCAGAGGGATACAGTAAACCTGAAGTGGGGCATCGGAATCTATAACTAGTGTCACAGGAATGGTTCAAAACATCGACGATAAGAAGAGTCAGTCTTCTTGTACTTAATCCGGCATTGTGCCTTTAGTATTTAATTCCGATGCAATTTCAGTGTTTCATCGTCAATAAGAAGGTCAGAGGGATACAGTAAATCCGAAGTCTAGCATCGGAATCTATAACTGGTGTCACAGGAATGGTTCAAAACATAGTCAGTATGAAGAGTCAGTCTTCTTGTACTTAAGTCGGCATTGTGCCTTTTGTATTTAATTCCGACGGAATTTCTGTGTTTCATCGTCAATAAGAAGGTCCAAGGGATACAGTAAACCTGAAGTGAAATTTCGGAATCTATAACTAGTGTCACAGGAATGGTTCAAAACATAGTCAGTAAGAAGAGTCAGTCTTCTTGTACCTAAGTCTGCATTGTGCCTTTTCTATTTACCTCCGATGCAATTTCTGTGTATCATCGTCAATAAGAAGGTCCAAGGGATATAGTAAACCTGGAGTGAAGCATCGGAATCTATAACTAGTGTCACAGGAATAGTTCAAAACATAGACAGTAAGAAGAGTCAGTCTTCTTGTAGTTTAGTCGGTATTGTGCATTTTTTATTTCATTCCGAAGCAATTTCTGTGTTTCATCGTCTATAAGCAGGTCCAAGGGTTACAATAAACCTGAAGTGAAGCATCGGAATCTATAACTAGTGTCACAGGAATGGTTCAAATCATAGACAGTGGGATGAGTCAGTCTTCTTGTACTTAAGTCGGCATTGTTTCTTTTGTATTTAATTCCGATGCAATATCTGTGTTTCATCGTCAATAAGAAGGTTTGAGGGATGCAGTAAACCGGAATGAAGCATCGGAATCTATAACTAGTGTCACAGGAATGGTTCAAATCATAGACAGTGGGATGAGTCAGTCTTCTTGTACTTATGTCGGCATTGAGCTATTTGTACTACATTCCGATGCAATATCTGTGTTTCATCGTCAATACGAAGGTCAGAGGGATGCAGTAAACCTGAAGTGAAGCATCGGAATCTATAACTAGTGTCACAGGAATGGTTCAAAACATAGACAGTAGGAAGAGTGAGTCTTCTTGTACTTAAATCGCCATTGTGCCTATTCTATTTAACCCCGATGCAATTTCTGTGTTTCATCGTCAATAAGAAGGTCCATGTGATATAGTAAACCTAGAGTGAAGCATCGGAATCTATAACTAGTGTCATGGGGATGGTTCAATACATTGACAGTAAGAAGAGTCAGTATTCTTGTACAAAAGTCGGCATTGTGCTTTTTGTATTTAATTCCGATGCAATTTCTGTGTTTCTCCGTCTATAAGAAGGTCAGAGGGATACAGGAAACCTGAAGTGAAGGATCGGAATCTATAACTAGTGTCACAGAGATGGTTCAAATCACAGACAGTAAGAAGTGTCAGTATTCTTGTACTTAAGTCGGCATTGTGCTTTTTGTATTTAATTCCGATGCAATTTCTGTGTTTCATCATCAATACGAAGGTCAGAGGGATGCAGTAAACCTGAAGTTAAGCACCGGAATCTATAACTAGTGTCACAGGAATGGTTCAAACATAGACAGTAGGAAGAGCCAGTCTTCTTGTACTTAAGTCGGCATTGTGCCTTTTCTATTTAACTCCGATGCAATTTCTGTGTTTCATCGTCAATAAGAAGGTCCAAGGGATATAGTAAACCTGAAGTGAAGCATCGGAATCAATAACTAGTGTAACAGGAGTGGTTCAAAGCATAGACAGTGGGAAGATTCAGTCTTCTTGTACTTAAATCGGCATTGTACCTTTTGTATTTAATTCCGATGCAATTTCTGTGTTTCATCGTCAATAAGAAGGTCCAAGTGATATAGTAAACCTGGAGTGAAGCATCGGAATGTATAACTAGTGTCACAGGAATGGTTCAAAACATAGACAGTAAGGTGGGTCAGTCTTCTTGTACTTAAGCCACCATTGTGCCTTTTTTATTTAATTCCGATGCAATTTCTGTGTTTCATCATCAATAAGAAGGACCAATGGATACAGTAAACCTGGAGTGAAGCATCGGAATCTATAACTACTGTCACAGGAATGGTTCAAAACATAGTCAGTTATAAGAGTCAGTCTTCTTGTACTTAAGTCGGCATTGTGCCTCTTGTATTTAATTCCGATGGAATATCTGTGTTTCATCGTCAATGAGAAGGTCCAAGGGATACAGTAAACCTGAAGTGAAGCATCGGAATCTATATCTAGTGTCACAGGAATCGTTCAAATCATAGTCAGTAAGAAGAGTCAGTCTTCTTGTACTTAAGTCGGCATTGTGCCTTTTCTATTTAACTCCGATGCAATTTCTGTTTATAATCGACAATAAGAAAGTCCAAGGGATATAGTAAAAATGGAGTGAAGCATCGGCATCTATAACTAGTGTCACAGGGATGGTTCAAAACATAGACAGTAAGAAGAGTCAGTATTCTTGTACTGAAGTCGGCATTGTGCATTTTGTATTTAATTCCGATGCAATTTCTGTGTTTCGTCGTCAATAACAAGGTCAGAGGGATACAGTAAACCTGAAGTGAAGCATCGGAATCTGTAACTAGTGTCACAGGAATGGTTCAAAACATAGTCAGTAAGAAGATTCAGTCCTCTTGTACTTAATTTATATGCAATTGTGCCTTTTGTATTTAAATCCGATGCAATTTCTGTGTTTCATCCTCAATAAGAAGGCCCTAGGGATATAGTAAACCTGGAGTGAAGCATCGGAATCTATAACTAGTGTCACAGGAATAGTTCAAAACATAGACAGTAAGAAGAGTCACTCTTCTTGTACTTAAGTCGGCATTGTGCCTTTTTTATTTCATTCCGAAGCAATATCTGTGTTTCATCGTCAATAAGAAGGTCCAAGGGATACAGTAAACCTGAAGTAAAGCATCGCAATCTATAACTAGTGCCACAGGAATGGTTCAAATCATAGACAGTGGGATGAGTCAGTCTTCTTGTACTTAAGTCGGCATTGTGCCTTTTGTATTTCATTCCGATGCAATATCTGTGTTTCATCGTCAATAAGAAGGTCAGAGGGATGCAGTAAACCGGAATGAAGCATCGCAATCTATAACTAGTGTCACAGGAATGGTTCAAATCATAGACAGTAGGAAGAGTGAGTCTTCTTGTACTTAAATCATCATTGTGCCTATTCTATTTAACCCCGATGCAATTTCTGTGTTTCATCGTCAATAAGAAGGTCCATGTGATATAGTAAACCTAGAGTGAAGCATCGGAATCTATAACTAGTGTCATAGGGATGGTTCAAACTATTGACAGTAAGAAGAGTCAGTATTCTTGTACTTAAGTCGGCTTTGTGCCTTTTGTATTTAATTCCGATGCAATTTCTGTGTTTCCTCGTCAATAAGAAGGTCAGAGGGATACAGTAAACCTGAGGTCAAGCATCGGAATCTATAACTAGTGTCACAGGAATGGTTGAAACATAGTCAGTAAGAAGAATCAGTCTTCTTGTACTTAATTCCGATGCAATTGTGCCATTTGTATTTAATTCCGATGCAATTTCTGTGTTTCATCGTCAATAAGAAGATCCAAGGGATACAGTAAACCTGGAGTGAAGCATCGGAATCTATAACTAGTGACACAGGGATGGTTAAAAACATCGACAGTAAGAAGAGTCAGTATTCTTGTATTTAAGTCGGCATTGTGCCTTTTGTATTTAATTCCGGTGCAATTTCTGTGTTTCATCGTCAAAAAAAGGTACAAGGTATACAGTAAACCTGAAGTGAAGCACCGGAATCTATAACTAGTGTCGCACGAACGGTTCAAAACATAGTCAGAAAGAAGAGTCAGTCTTCTTGTACTTAAGTGGGCATTGTGCATTTTGTATTTAATTCCGATGCAATTTCTGTATTTCATCGTCAATAAGAAGGTCCAAGGGATACAGTAAACCTGGAGTGAAGCATCGGAATCTGTAACTAGTGTCACAGGAATGAATCAAAGCATAGTCAGTAACAAGTGTCAGTCTTCTTGTACTAGAGTCGGCATTGTGCGTTTTGTATTTAATTCCGATGCAATTTCTGTGTTTCATCGTCAATAAGAAGGTCCAAGGGATACAGTAAACCTGGAGTGAAGCATCGGAATCTATAACTAGTGTCGCAGGGATGGTTCAAATCACAGACAGTAAGAAGAGTCAGTATTCTTGTACATAAGTCGGCATTGTGCTTTTTGTATTTAATTCCGATGCAATTTCTGTGTTTCATCATCAATACGAAGGTCAGAGGGATGCAGTAAACCTGAAGTGAAGCATCGGAATCTATGACTAGTGTCACAGGAATGGTTCAAACATAGACAGTAGAAAGAGTCATTCTTCTTGTACTTAAGTCGGCATTGTGCCTTTTCTATTTAACTCCGATGCAATTTCTGTGTTTCATCGTCAATAAGAAGGTCCAAGGGATATAGTAAACCTGAAGTGGAACATCGGAATCTATAACTAGTGTAACAGGAATGGTTCAAAGCATAGACAGTGGGAAGAGTCAGTCTTCTTGTACTTAAGTCGGCATTGTGCCTTTTGTATTTAATTCCGATGCAATTTCTGTGTTTCATCGTCAATAAGAAGGTCAGAGGGATACAGTAAACCTGAAGTGGGGCATCGGAATCTATAACTAGTGTCACAGGAATGGTTCAAAAATAGACAGTAGGATGAGATAGTCTTCCTGTACTTATGTCGGCATTGTGCTTTTCTGTTTAATTCCTATGCAATTTCTGTGTTTCATCGTCAATAAGAAGGTCCAAGGGATATAGTAAACCTGGAGTGAAGCATCGGAATCTATAACTAGTGTCACAGGAATGGTTCAAAACATAGACAGTAAGTTGGGTGAGTCTTCTTGTACTTAAGCCACCATTGTGCCTTTTTTATTTAATTCCGATGCAATTTCTGTGTTTCATCATCAATAAGAAGGTCCAATGGATACAGTAAACCTGGAGTGAAGCATCGGAATCTATAATTACTGTCACAGGAATGGTTCAAAACATCGACAGTAAGAAGAGTCAGTCTTCTTGTACTTAAGTCGGCATTGTGCCTTTTGTATTTAATTCCGATGAAATTTCTGTGTTTCATCGTCAATAAGAAGGTCCAAGGGATACAGTAAACCTGAAGTGAAGCATCGGAATCTATAACTAGTGTCACAGTAATGGTTCATAGCATAGACAGTAGGAGGAGTCGGTCTTCTTGTGCTTAAATCGGCATTGTGCCTTTTCTATTTAACTCTGATGCAATTTCTGTGTTTCATCGTCAATAAGAAGGTCAGAGGGAAACAGTAAACGTGAAGTGAAGCATCGGAATCTGTAACTAGTGTCACAGGAATGGTTCAAAACATAGTCAGTAAGAAGAATTAGTCCTCTTGTACTTATTTCCTATGCAATTGTGCCTTTTGTATTTAATTCCGATGCAATTTCTGTGTTTCATCGTCAATAAGAAGGGCCAAGCGATACAGTAAACCTGGAGTGAAGCATCGGAATCTATAACTAGTGACACAGGGATGATTCAAAACATCGACAGTAAGAAGAGTAGTATTCTTGTACTTAAGTCGGCATTGTGCCTTTTGTATTTAATTCCAAAGCAATTTCTGTGTTTCTTCGTCAATAAGAATGTCCAAGGTATACAGTAAACCTGGGGTGAAGCATCGGAATCTATAACTAGTGACACTGGGATGGTTCGAAACATCGACACTGAGAAGAGTCAGTATTCTTGTACTTAAGTCGGCATTGTGCCTTTTGTATTTCATTCCGATGCAATTTTTGTGTTTCATCGTCAATAAGAAGGTCCAAGGGATACAGTAAACCTGAAGTGAAGCATCGGAATCTATAACTAGTGTCACAGGAATGGTTCAAATCATAGACAGTGGGATGAGTCAGTCTTCTTGTACTTATGTCGGCATTGTGCCTTTTGTATTACATTCCGAAGCAATATCTGTGTTTCATCGTCAATACGAAGCTCAGAGGGATGCAGTAAACCTGAAGTGAAGCATCGGAATCTATAACTAGTGTCACAGGAATGGTTCAAATCATAGACAGTAGGAAGAGTGAGTCTTCTTGTACTTAAATCATCATTGTGCCTATTCTATTTAACCCCGATGCAATTTCTGTGTTTCATCGTCAATAAGAAGGTCCATGTGATATAGTAAACCTAGAGTGAAGCATCGGAATCTATAACTAGTGTCATAGGGATGGTTCAAAACATTGACAGTAAGAAGAGTCAGTATTCTTGTACTTAAGTCGGCATTGTGCCTTTTGTATTTAATTCCGATGCAATTTCTGTGTTTCCTCGTCAATAAGAAGGTCAGAGGGATACAGTAAACCTGAGGTGAAGCATCGGAATCTATAACTAGTGTCACAGGAATGGTTGAAACATAGTCAGTAAGAAGAATCAGTCTTCTTGTACTTAATTCCGATGCAATTGTGCCATTTGTATTTAATTCCGATGCAATTTCTGTGTTTCATCGTCAATAAGAAGGTCAGAGGGATACAGTAAACCTGGAGTGAAGCATCGGAATCTATAACTAGTGACACAGGGATGGTTAAAAACATCGACAGTAAGAAGAGTCAGTATTCTTGTATTTAAGTAGGCATTGTGCCTTTTGTATTTAATTCCGGTGCAATTTCTGTGTTTCATCGTCAAAAAAAGGTACAAGGTATACAGTAAACCTGAAGTGAAGCACCGGAATCTATAACTAGTGTCGCAGGAACGGTTCAAAACATAGTCAGAAAGAAGAGTCAGTCTTCTTGTACTTAAGTGGGCATTGTGCATTTTGTATTTAATTCCGATGCAATTTCTGTATTTCATCGTCAATAAGAAGGTCCAAGGGATACAGTAAACCTGGAGTGAAGCATCGGAATCTATAACTAGTGTCACAGGAATGAATCAAAGCATAGTCAGTAACAAGTGTCAGTCTTCTTGTACTAGAGTCGGCATTGTGCGTTTTGTATTTAATTCCGATGCAATTTCTGTGTTTCATCGTCAATAAGAAGGTCCAAGGGATACAGTAAACCTGGAGTGAAGCATCGGAATCTATAACTAGTGTCACAGGGATGGTTCAAATCACAGACAGTAAGAAGAGTCAGTATTCTTGTACATAAGTCGGCATTGTGCTTTTTGTATTTAATTCCGATGCAATTTCTGTGTTTCATCATCAATACGAAGGTCAGAGGGATGCAGTAAACCTGAAGTGAAGCATCGGAATCTATGACTAGTGTCACAGGAATGGTTCAAACATAGACAGTAGGAAGAGTCATTCTTCTTGTACTTAAGTCGGCAATGTGCCTCTTCTATTTAACTCCGATGCAATTTCTGTGTTTCATCGTCAAACAGAAGGTCCAAGGGATATAGTAAACCTGAAGTGAAACATCGGAATCTATAACTAGTGTAACAGGAATGGTTCAAAGCATAGACAGTGGGAAGAGTCAGTCTTCTTGTACTTAAGTCGGCATTGTGCCTTTTGTATTTAATTCCGATGCAATTTCTGTGTTTCATCGTCAATAAGAAGGTCAGAGGGATACAGTAAACCTGAAGTGGGGCATCGGAATCTATAACTAGTGTCACAGGAATGGTTCAAAAATAGACAGTAGGATGAGATAGTCTTCTTGTACTTATGTCGGCATTGTGCTTTTCTGTTTAATTCCTATGCAATTTCTGTGTTTCATCGTCAATAAGAAGGTCCAAGGGATATAGTAAACCTGGAGTGAAGCATCGGAATCTATAACTAGTGTCACAGGAATGGTTCAAAACATTGACAGTAAGTTGGGTCAGTCTTCTTGTACTTAAGCCACCATTGTGCCTTTTTTATTTAATTCCGATGCAATTTCTGTGTTTCATCATCAATAAGAAGGTCCAATGGATACAGTAAACCAGGAGTGAAGCATCGGAATCTATAATTACTGTCACAGGAATGGTTCAAAACATCGGCAGTAAGAAGAGTCAGTCTTCTTGTACTTAAGTCGGCATTGTGCCTTTTGTATTTAATTCCGATGATATTTCTGTGTTTCATCGTCAATAAGAAGGTCCAAGGGATACAGTAAACCTGAAGTGAAGCATCCGAATCTATAACTAGTGTCACAGGAATGGTTCATAGCATAGACAGTAGGAAGAGTCGGTCTTCTTGTGCTTAAATCGGCATTGTGCCTTTTCTATTTAACTCTGATGCAATTTCTGTGTTTCATCGTCAATAAGAAGGTCAGAGGGAAACAGTAAACGTGAAGTGAAGCATCGGAATCTGTAACTAGTGTCACAGGAATGGTTCAAAACATAGTCAGTAAGAAGAATTAGTCCTCTTGTACTTATTTCCTATGCAATTGTGCCTTTTGTATTTAATTCCGATGCAATTTCTGTGTTTCATCGTCAATAAGAAGGTCTAAGGGATTCAGTAAACCTGAAGTGAAGCATCAGAATCAATAACTAGGGTCACAGGAAAGGTTCAGAGCATAGACAGTAAGAAGAGTCAGTATTCTTGTACTTAAGTCGGCATTGTGAGTTTTGTATGTAATTCCGATGCAATTTCTGTGTTTCATCGTCAATACGAAGGGCCAAGCGATACAGTAAACCTGGAGTGAAGCATCGGAATCTATAACTAGTGTCACAGGGATGATTCAAAACATCGACAGTAAGAAGAGTAGTATTCTTGTACTTAAGTCGGCATTGTGCCTTTTGTATTTAATTCCAAAGCAATTTCTGTGTTTCTTCGTCAATAAGAAGGTCCAAGGTATACAGTAAACCTGGGGTGAAGCATCGGAATCTATAACTAGTGACACAGGGACGGTTCAAAACATCGACACTGAGAAGAGTCAGTATTCTTGTACTTAAGTCGGCATTGTGCCTTTTGTATTTCATTCCGATGCAATTTTTGTGTTTCATCGTGAATAAGAAGGTCCAAGGGATACAGTAAACCTGAAGTGAAGCATCGGAATCTATAACTAGTGTCACAGGAATGGTTCAAATCATAGTCAGTAAGAAGAGTCAGCCTTCTTGTACTTAAGTCGGCATTGTGCCTTTTCTATTTAACTCCGATGCAATTTCTGTGTATCATCGTCAATAAGGAAGTCCAAGGGATATAGTAAACCTGGAGTGAGGCATCGGAATCTATAACTAGTGTCACAGGAATGGTTCAAAATATAGACAGTAAGAAGAGTCAGTCTTCTTGTACTTAAGTCGGCATTGTGCCTTTTTTATTTAATTCCGATGCAATATCTGTGTTTCATCGTCAATAAGAAGGTCTAAGGGATTCAGTAAACCTGAAGTGAAGCATCAGAATCTATAACTAGGGTCACAGGAAAGGTTCAGAGCATAGACAGTAAGAAGAGTCAGTATTCTTGTACTTAAGTCGGCATTGTGCCTTTTGTATTTAATTCCGGTGCAATTTCTGTGTCTCATCGTCAATAAGAAGGTACAAGGGATACAGTAAACCTGAAGTGAAGGATCGGAATCTATAACTATTGTCACAGGAATGGTTCAAATCATAGACAGTGGGATGAGTCAGTCTTCTTGTACTTAATTCGGCATTGTGCCTTTTGTATTTCATTCCGATGCAATATCTGTGTTTCATCGTCAATAAGAAGGTCAGAGGGATACAGTAAACCTGAAGTGAAGCATCGGAATCTATAACTAGTATCACAGGAATGGTTCAAAGCATAGACAGTAGGAAGAGTGAGTCTTCTTGTACTTAAATTGGCATTGTGCCTATTCTATTTAACTCCGATGCAATTTCTGTGTTTCATCGTCAATAAGAAGGTCCATGTGATATAGTAAACCTAGAGTGAAGCATCGGAATCAATAACTAGTCTCATAGGGATGGTTCAAAACATTGACATTAAGAAGAGTCATTATTCTTGTACTTAAGTCGGCATTGTGCTTTTTGTATTTAATTCCGATGCAATTTCTGTGTTTCCTCGTCAATAAGAAGATCCGAGGGATACAGTAAACCTGATAGTGACGCATCGGAATCTATAACTAGTGTCACAGGAATGGTTCAAAGCATAGACAGTAGGAAGAGTGAGTCTTCTTGTACTTAAATCGGCATTGTGCCTATTCTATTTAACTCCGATGCAATTTCTGTTTTCATCGTCAATAAGAACGTCCAAGGGATACGGTAAACCTGGAGTGAAGCATCGGAATCTATAACTAGTGACACAGGGATGGTTCAAAACATCGACAGTAAGAAGAGTCAGTATTCTGGTACTTAAGTCGGCATTGTGCCTTTTGTATTTAATTCCGGTGCAATTTCTGTGTCTCATCGTCAATAAGAAGGTACAAGGGATACAGTAAACCTGAAGTGAAGCACCGGAATCTATAACTAGTGTCGCAGGAACGGTTCAAAACATAGTCAGAAAGAAGAGTCAGTCTTCTTATTCTTAAGTAGCGATTTTGCCTTTTGTATTTAATTCCGATCCAATTTCTGTGTCTCTTCGTCACTAAGGCGGTCCAAGGGATACAGTAAACCTGGAGTGAAGCATCGGAATCTATAACTAGTGTCACAGGAATGAATCAAAACATAGTCAGTAAGAAGAGTCAGTCTTCTTGTACTTAAGTCGGCATTGTGCCTCTTGTATTTAATTCCGATGCTATTTTTGTGTTTCATCGTCAATAAGCAGGTCCAAGGGATACAGTTTACCGGGAGTGAAGCATCGGAAACAATTCTAGTGTCACAGAAATGGTTCAAAACATAGTAAGAAAAGTCAGTCTTCTTGTACTTAAGTGGGCATTGTGCATTTTGTATTTAATTCCGATGCAATTTCTGTATTTCATCGTCAATAAGAAGGTCCAAGGGATTCAGTAAACCTGGAGTGAAGCATCGGAATCTATAACTAGTGTCACAGTAATGAATCAAAGAATAGTCAGTAAGAAGTGTCAGTCTTCTTGTACTAAAGTCGGCATTGTGAATTTTGTATTTAATTCCGATGCAATTTCTGTATTTCATCGTCAATAGGAAGCTCCAAGGGATATAGTAAATCAGGTGTGAAGCATCGGATTGTATAACTAGTGACACAGGGATGGTTCAAAACATAGACAGTAAGAAGAGTCAGTATTCTTGTACTTAAGTCGGCATTGTGCATTTTGTCTTTAATTCCGATGCTATTTCTGTGTTTCATCGTCAATAAGAAGGTCAGAGGGATACAGTAAACCTGAAGTGAAGCATCGGAATCTGTAACTAGTGTCACAGGAATGGTTCAAAACATAGTCAGTAAGAAGATTCAGTCCTCTTGTACTTAATTCCTATGCAATTGTGCCTTTTGTATTTAATTCCGATGCAATTTCTGTGTTTCATCGTCAATAAGAAGGCCCAAGGGATACAGTAAACCTTGAGTGAAGCATCGGAATCTGTAACTAGTGACACAGGGATGGTTCAAAGCATCGACAGTAAGAAGAGTCAGTATTCTTGTACTTAAGTCGGCATTGTGCCTTTTGTATTTAATTCCAAAGCAATATCTGTGTTTCTTCGTCAATAACGAGGTCCAAGGGATACAGTAAACGTGAAGCGAAGCATCGGAATCTGTAACTAGTGTCACAGGAATGGTTCAAATCATAGTCAGTAAGAAGAGTCAGTCTTCTTGTACTTAAGTCGGCATTGTGCCTTTTCTATTTAACTCCGATGCAATTTCTGTGTATCATCGTCAATAAGAAGGTTCAAGGGATATAGTAAACCTGGAGTGAAGCATCGGAATCTATAACTAGTGTCACAGGAATAGTTCAAAACATAGACAGTAAGAAGAGTCAGTGTTCTTGTACTTAAGTCGGCATTGTGCCTTTATTATTTCATTCCGATGCAATTTCTGTGTTTCATCCTCAATTTGAAGGTCCAAGGGATACAGTAAACCTGGAGTGAAGCATCGGAATCTCTAACAAGTGTCACAGGAAACGTTCAAATCATAGACAGTGGGATGAGTCAGTCCTCTTGTACTTAAGTCGGCATTGCGCCTTTTGTATTTAATTCCGCTGCAATATCTGTGTTTCATCGTCAATAAGAAGGTCAGAGGGATGCAGTAAACCTGAAGTGAAGCATCGGAATCAATAACTAGTGTCACAGGAATGGTTCATAGCATAGACAGTAGGAAGAGTCAGTCTTCTTGTGCTTAAATCGGCATTGTGCCTTTTCTATTTAACTCTGATGCAATTTCTGTGTTTCATCGTCAATAAGAAGGTCAGAGGGATATAGTAAACCTGGAGTGAAGCATCGGAATCTATAACTAGTGTCACAGGAATAGTTCAAAGCATAGACAGTAAGAAGGATTAGTCCTCTTGTACTTATTTCCTTTGCAGTTGTGCCTTTTGTATTTAATTCCGATGCAATTTCTGTGTTTCATCGTCAATAAGAATGCCCAAGGGATACAGTAAACCTGGAGTGAAGCATCGGAATCTATAACTAGTGACACAGGGATGATTCAAAACATCGACAGTAAGAAGAGTCAGTATTCTAGTACTTAAGTCGGCATTGTGCCTTTTGTATTTAATTCCAAAGCAATTTCTGTGTTTCTTCGTCAATAAGAAATTCCAAGGTATACAGTAAACCTGGAGTGAAGCATCGGAATCTATAACTAGTGACACAGGGATGGTTCAAAACATCGACACTGAGAAGAGTCAGTATTCTTATACTTAAGTCGGCATTGTGCCTTTTGTATTTCATTCCGATGCAATTTTTGTGTTTCATCGTCAATGAGAAGGTCCAAGGGATACAGTAAACCTGAAGTGAAGCATCGGAATCTATAACTAGTGTCACAGGAATGGTTCAAAACATAGTCAGTAAGAAGAGTCAGTCTTCTTGTACTTAAGTCGGCATTGCGCCTTTTCTATTTAACTCCGATGCAATTTCTGTGTATCATCGTCAATAAGAAGGTCCAAGGGATATAGAAAACCTGGAGTGAAGCATCGGAATCTATAACTAGTGTCACAGGAATGGTTCAAAACATAGACAGTAAGAAGAGTCAGTCTTCTTGTACTTAAGTCGGCATTGTGCCTTTTTTATGTAATTCCGATGCAATATCTGTGTTTCATCGTCATTAAGAAGGTCTAAGGGATACAGTAAACCTGAAGTGAAGCATCAGAATCTATAACTAGGGTCACAGGAAAGGTTCAAAGCATAGACAGTAAGAAGAGTCAGTATTCTTGTACTTAAGTCGGCATTGTGAGTTTTGTATGTAATTCCGATTCAATTTCTGTGTTTCTTCGTCAATAAGAAGGTCCAAGAGATACAGTAAACCTGAAGTGAAGCATCGGAATCTCTAACTATTGTCACAGGAATGGTTCAAATCATAGACAGTGGGATGAGTCAGTCTTCTTGTACTTAAGTCGGCATTGTGCCTTTTGTATTTCATTCCGATGCAATATCTGTGTTTCATCGTCAATAAGAAGGGCAGAGGGATGCAGTAAACCTGAAGTGAAGCATCGGAATCTATAACTAGTATCACAGGAATGGTTCAAAGCATAGACAGTAGGAAGAGTGAGTCTTCTTGTACTTAATTCGGCATTGTGCCTATTCTATTTAACTCCGATGCAATTTTTGTGTTTCATCGTCAATAAGCAGGTCCAAGGGATACAGTAAACCGGGAGTGAAGCATCGGAAACAATACTAGTGTCACAGAAATGGTTCAAAACATAGTCAGTAAGAATAGTCAGTCTTCTTGTACTTAAGTGGGCGTTGTGCATTTTGTATTTAATTCCGATGCAATTTCTGTATTTCATCGTCAATAAGAAGGTCCAAGGGATTCAGTAAACCTGGAGTGAAGCATCGGAATCTATAACTAGTGTCACAGGAATGAATCAAAGCATAGTCAGCAAGAAGTGTCAGTCTTCTTGTACTAAAGTCGGCATTGTGAATTTTGTATTTAATTCCGATGCAATTTCTGTATTTCATCGTCAATAGGAAGGTCCAAGGGATATAGTAAATCAGGTGTGAAGCATCGGAATCTATAACTAGTGACACAGGGATGGTTCAAAACATAGACAGTAAGAAGAGTCAGTATTCTTGTACTTAAGTCGGCATTGTGCATTTTGTCTTTAATTCCGATGCTATTTCTGTGTTTCATCGTCAATAAGAAGGTCAGAGGGATGCAGTAAACCTGAAGTGAAGCATCGGAATCAATAACTAGTGTCACAGGAATGGTTCATAGCATTGACAGTAGGAAGAGTCAGTCTTCTTGTGCTTAAATCGGCATTGTGCCTTTTCTATTTAACTCTGATGCAATTTCTGTGTTTCATCGTCAATAAGAAGGCCAGAGGGATATAGCAAACCTGGAGTGAAGCATCGGAATCTATAACTAGTATCACAGGAATGGTTCAAAGCATAGACAGTAAGAAGGATTAGTCCTCTTGTACTTATTTCCTTTGCAGTTGTGCCTTTTGTATTTAATTCCGATGCAATTTCTGTGTTTCATCGTCAATAAGAATGCCCAAGGGATACAGTAAACCTGGAGTGAAACATCGGAATCTATAACTAGTGACACAGGGATGATTCAAAACATCGACAGTAAGAAGAGTCAGTATTCTTGTACTTAAGTCGGCATTGTGCCTTTTGTATTTAATTCCAAAGCAATTTCTGTGTTTCTTCGTCAATAAGAAGGTCCAAGGTATACAGTAAACCTGGAGTGAAGCATCGGAATCTATAACTAGTGACACAGGGATGGTTAAAACATCGACACTGAGAAGAGTCAGTATTCTTATACTTATGTCGGCATTGTGCCTTTTGTATTTCATTCCGATGCAATTTTTGTGTTTCATCGTCAATGAGAAGGTCCAAGGGATACAGTAAACCTGAAGTGAAGCATCGGAATCTATAACTAGTGTCACAGGAATGGTTCAAAACATAGTCAGTAAGAAGAGTCAGTCTTCTTGTACTTAAGTCGGCATTGCGCCTTTTCTATTTAACTCCGATGCAATTTCTGTGTATCATCGTCAATAAGAAGGTCCAAGGGATATAGTAAACCTGGAGTGAAGCATCGGAATCTATAACTAGTGTCACAGGAATGGTTCAAAACATAGACAGTAAGAAGAGTCAGTCTTCTTGTACTTAAGTCGGCATTGTGCCTTTTTTATTTAATACCGATGCAATATCTGTGTTTCATCGTCATTAAGAAGGTCTAAGGGATACAGTAAACCTGAAGTGAAGCATCAGAATCTATAACTAGGGTCACAGGAAAGGTTCAAAGCATAGACAGTAAGAAGAGTCAGTATTCTTGTACTTAAGTCGGCATTGTGAGTTTTGTATGTAATTCCGATTCAATTTCTGTGTTTCATCGTCAATAAGAAGGTCCAAGAGATACAGTAAACCTGAAGTGAAGCATCGGAATCTATAACTATTGTCACAGGAATGGTTCAAATCATAGACAGTGGGATGAGTCAGTCTTCTTGTACTTAAGTCGGCATTGTGCCTTTTGTATTTCATTCCGGTGCAATATCTGTGTTTCATCGTCAATAAGAAGGGCAGAGGGATGCAGTAAACCTGAAGTGAAGCATCGGAATCTATAACTAGTATCACAGGAATGGTTCAAAGCATAGACAGTAGGAAGAGTGAGTCTTCTTGTACTTAATTCGGCATTGTGCCTATTCTATTTAACTCCGATGCAATTCTTGTGTTTCATCGTCAATAAGCAGGTCCAAGGGATACAGTAAACCGGGAGTGAAGCATCGGAAACAATACTAGTGTCACAGAAATGGTTCAAAACATAGTCAGTAAGAATAGTCAGTCTTCTTGTACTTAAGTGGGCTTTGTGCATTTTGTATTTAATTCCGCTGCAATTTCTGTATTTCATCGTCAATAAGAAGGAACAAGGGATTCAGTAAACCTGGAGTGAAGCATCGGAATCTATAACTAGTGTCACAGGAATGAATCAAAGCATAGTCAGTAAGAAGTGTCAGTCTTCTTGTACTAAAGTCGGCATTGTGAATTTTGTATTTAATTCCGATGCAATTTCTGTATTTCATCGTCAATAGGAAGGTCCAAGGGATATAGTAAATCAGGTGTGAAGCATCGGAATCTATAACTAGTGACACAGGGATGGTTCAAAACATAGACAGTAAGAAGAGTCAGTATTCTTGTACTTAAGTCGGCATTGTGCATTTTGTCTTTAATTCCGATGCTATTTCTGTGTTTCATCGTCAATAAGAAGGTCAGAGGGATGCAGTAAACCTGAAGTGAAGCATCGGAATCAATAACTAGTGTCACAGGAATGGTTCATAGCATAGACAGTAGGAAGAGTCAGTCTTCTTGTGCTTAAATCGGCATTGTGCCTTTTCTATTTAACTCTGATGCAATTTCTGTGTTTCATCGTCAATAAGAAGGTCAGAGGGATATAGTAAACCTGGAGTGAAGCATCGGAATCTATAACTAGTGTCACAGGAATGGTTCAAAGCATAGACAGTAAGAAGGATTAGTCCTCTTGTACTTATTTCCTTTGCAGTTGTGCCTTTTGTATTTAATTCCGATGCAATTTCTGTGTTTCATCGTCAATAAGAATGCCCAAGGGATACAGTAAACCTGGAGTGAAACATCGGAATCTATAACTAGTGACACAGGGATGATTCAAAATATCGACAGTAAGAAGAGTCAGTATTCTTGTACTTAAGTCGGCATTGTGCCTTTTGTATTTAATTCCAAAGCAATTTCTGTGTTTCTTCGTCAATAAGAAGGTCCAAGGTATACAGTAAACCTGAAGTGAAGCATCGGAATCTATAACTAGTGTCACAGGAATGGTTCAAAACATAGTCAGTAAGAAGAGTCAGTCTTCATGTACTTAAGTCGGCATTGCGCCTTTTCTATTTAACTCCGATGCAATTTCTGTGTATCATCGTCAATAAGAAGGTCCAAGGGATATAGTAAACCTGGAGTGAAGCATCGGAATGTATAACTAGTGTCACAGGAATGGTTCAAAACATAGACAGTAAGAAGAGTCAGTCTTCTTGTACTTAAGTCGGCATTGTGCCTTTTTTATTTAATACCGATGCAATATCTGTGTTTCATCGTCATTAAGAAGGTCTAAGGGATACAGTAAACCTGAAGTGAAGCATCAGAATCTATAACTAGGGTCACAGGAAAGGTTCAAAGCATAGACAGTAAGAAGAGTCAGTATTCTTGTACTTAAGTCGGCATTGTGCATTTTGTCTTTAATTCCGATGCTATTTCTGTGTCTCATCGTCAATAAGAAGGTCAGAGGGATACAGTAAACCTGAAGTTAAGCATCGGAATCTGTAACTAGTGTCACAGGAATGGTTCAAAACATAGTCAGTAAGAAGATTCAGTCCTCTTGTACTTAATTCCTATGCTATTGTGCCTTTTGTATTTAATTCCGATGCAATTTCTGTGTTTCATCGTCAATAAGAAGGCCCAAGGGATACAGTAAACCTGGAGTGAAGCATCGGAATCTGTAACTAGTGACACAGGGATGGTTCAAAACATCGACAGTAAGAAGAGTCAGTATTCTTGTACTTAAGTCGGCATTGTGCCTTTTGTATTTAATTCCAAAGCAATTTCTGTGTTTCTTCGTCAATAAGGAGGTCCAAGGGATACAGTAAACCTGGAATGAAGCATCGGAATCTATAACTAGTGTCACAGGAATGGTTCAAACATAGTCAGTAAGAAGAGTCAGTCTTCTTGTACTTAAGTCGGCATTGTGCCTTTTGAATTTAATTCCGATGCTATTTTTGTGTTTCATCGTCAATAAGAAGGTCAGAGGGATGCAGTAAACCTGAAGTGAAGCATCGGAATCTATAACTAGTATCACTGGAATGGTTCGAAACATACACAGTAGGAAGAGTGAGTCTTCTTGTAATTAAATCGGCATTGAGCCTATTCTATTTAACTCCGATGCAATTTCTGTGTTTCATCGTCAATAAGAAGGTCCAAGGGATACAGTAATCCTGGAGTAAGCATCGGAATCTATAACAAGTGACACAGGGATGGTTCAAAACATCGACAGTAAGAAGCGTCAGTATTCTTGTACTTAAGTCGGCATTGTGCCTTTTGTATTTAATTCCGGTGCAATTTCTGTGTTTCATCGTCAATAAGAAGGTACAAGGGATACAGTAATCCCTGGAGTGAAGCATCGGAATCTATAACTAGTGACACAGGGATGGGTCAAAACATCGACACTGAGAAGAGTCAGTATTCTTATACTTAAGTCGGCATTGTGCCTTTTGTATTTCATTCCGATGCAATTTTTGTGTTTCATCGTCAATAAGAAGGTCCAAGGGATACAGTAAACCTGAAGTGAAGCATCGGAATCTATAACTAGTGTCACAGGAATGGTTCAAAACATAGTCAGTAAGAAGAGTCAGTCTTCTTGTACTTAAGTCGGCATTGCGCCTTTTCAATTTAACTCCGATGCAATTTCTGTGTATCATCGTCAATAAGAAGGTCCAAGGGATATAGTAAACCTGGAGTGAAGCATCGGAATCTATAACTAGTGTCACAGGAATGTTTCAAAACATATACAGTAACAAGAGTCAGTCTTCTTGTACTTAAGTCGGCATTGTGCCTTTTTTATTTAATTCCGATGCAATATCAGTGTTTCATCGTCAATAAGAAGGTCTAAGGGATACAGTAAACCTGAAGTGAAGCATCAGAATCTATAACTAGGGTCACAGGAAAGGTTCAAAGCTTAGACAGTAAGAAGAGTCAGTATTCTTGTACTTAAGTCGGCATTGTGAGTTTTGTATGTAATTCCGATTCAATTTCTGTGTTTCATCGTCAATAAGAAGGTCCAAGGGAAACCTGAAGTGAAGCCTCGGAATCTATAACTATTGTCACAGGAATGGTTCAAATCATAGACAGTGGGATGAGTCAGTCTTCTTGTACTTAAGTCGGCATTGTGCCTTTTTTATTTAATTCCGATGCAATATCAGTGTTTCATCGTCAATAAGAAGGTCCAAGGGATACAGTAAACCTGAAGTGAAGCATCAGAATCTATAACTAGGGTCACAGGAAAGGTTCAAACATAGACAGTAAGAAGAGTCAGTATTCTTGTACTTAAGTCGGCATTGTGAGTTTTGTATGTAATTCCGATTCAATTTCTGTGTTTCATCGTCAATAAGAAGTTCCAAGGGATACAGTAAACCTGAAGTGAAGCATCGGAATCTATAACTATGGTCACAGGAATGGTTCAATTCATAGACAGTGGGATGAGTCAGTCTTCTTGTACTTAAGTCGGCATTGTGCCTTTTGTATTTCATTCCGATGCAATTTCTGTGTTTCCTCGTCAATAAGAAGGTCAGAGGGATACAGTAAACCTGATAGTGAAGCATCGGAATCTATAACTAGTGTCACAGGAATGGTTCAAAGCATAGACAGTAGGAAGTGTGAGTCTTCTTGTACTTAAATCGGCATTGTGCCTATTCTATTTAACTCCGATGCAATTTCTGTGTTTCATCGTCAATAAGAAGGTCCAAGGGATACAGTAAACCTGGAGTGAAGCATCGGAATCTATAACTAGTGACACAGGGATGGTTCAAAACATCGACAGTAAGAAGCGTCAGTATTCTTGTACTTAAGTCGGCATTGTGCCCTTTGTATTTAATTCCGGTGCAATTTCTGTGTTTCATCGTCAATACAAAGGTACAAGGGATACAGTAAACCTGAAGTGAAGCACCGGAATCTATAACTAGTGTCGCAGGAACGGTTCAAAACATAGTCAGAAAGAAGAGTCAGTCTTCTTATACTTAAGTCGCCATTGTGCCTTTTGTATTGAATTCCGATGCAATTTCTGTGTCTCTTCGTCAATAAGGAGGTCCAAGGGATACAGTAAACCTGGAGTGAAGCATCGGAATCTATAACTAGTGTCACAGGAATGAATCAAAACATAGTCAGTAAGAAGAGTCAGTCTTCTTGTACTAAAGTCGGCATTGTGAATTTTGTATTTAATTCCGATGCAATTTCTGTATTTCATCGTCAATAGGAAGGTCCAAGGGATATAGTAAATCAGGTGTGAAGCATCGGAATCTATAACTAGTGACACAGGGATGGTTCAAAACATAGACAGTAAGAAGAGTCAGTATTCTTGTACTTAAGTCGGCATTGTGCCTTTTGTATTTAATTCCAAAGCAATTTCTGTGTTTCTTAGTCAATAAGGGGGTCCAAGGGATACAGTAAACCTGGAATGAAGCATCGGAATCTATAACTAGTGTCACAGGAATGGTTCAAACATAGTCAGTAAGAAGAGTCAGTCTTCTTGTACTTAAGTCGGCATTGTCCTTTTTGAATTTAATTCCGATGCTATTTTTGTGTTTCATCGTCAATAAGAAGGTCAGAGGGATGCAGTAAACCTGAAGTGAAGCATCGGAATCTATAACTAGTATCACTGGAATGGTTCAAAACATAGACAGTAGGAAGAGTGAGTCTTCTTGTAATTAAATCGGCATTGTGCCTATTCTATTTAACTCCGATGCAATTTCTGTGTTTCATCGTCAATAAGAAGGTCCAAGGGATACAGTAAACCTGGAGTGAAGCATCGGAATCTATAACTTGTGTCACCGGGGAAGGTTCAAAGCACAGACAGTAAGAAGAGTCAGTATTCTTGTACTTAAATCGGCATTGTGCCTTTTGTATTTAATTCCGATGCAATTTCTGTGTGCCATCTTCAATAAGAAGGTCCAAAGGATACAGTAAACCTGAAGTGAAGCATCAGATTCTGTAACTAGTGTCACACTAATGGTTCAAAACATAGTCAGTAAGAGGAGTCAGTCTTCTTGTACATAAGTCGGCAGTGTGTCTTTTGTATTTAATTCCGATGCAATATCTGTGTTTCTTCGTCAATAAGAAGGTCCAAGGAATACAGTAAACCTGAAGTGAAGCATCAGAATCTATAACTAGGGTCACAGGAAAGGTTCAAAGCTTAGACAGTAAGAAGAGTCAGTATTCTTGTACTTAAGTCGGCATTGTGAGTTTTGTATGTAATTCCGATTCAATTTCTGTGTTTCATCGTCAATAAGAAGGTCCAAGGGAAACCTGAAGTGAAGCCTCGGAATCTATAACTATTGTCACAGGAATGGTTCAAATCATAGACAGTGGGATGAGTCAGTCTTCTTGTACTTAAGTCGGCATTGTGCCTTTTTTATTTAATTCCGATGCAATATCAGTGTTTCATCGTCAATAAGAAGGTCTAAGGGATACAGTAAACCTGAAGTGAAGCATCAGAATCTATAACTAGGGCCACAGGAAAGGTTCAAACATAGACAGTAAGAAGAGTCAGTATTCTTCTACTTAAGTCGGCATTGTGAGTTTTGTATGTAATTCCGATTCAATTTCTGTGTTTCATCGTCAATAAGAAGTTCCAAGGGATACAGTAAACCTGAAGTGAAGCATCGGAATCTATAACTATGGTCACAGGAATGGTTCAAATCATAGACAGTGGGATGAGTCAGTCTTCTTGTACTTAAGTCGGCATTGTGCCTTTTGTATTTCATTCCGATGCAATTTCTGTGTTTCCTCGTCAATAAGAAGGTCAGAGGGATACAGTAAACCTGATAGTGAAGCATCGGAATCTATAACTAGTGTCACAGGAATGGTTCAAAGCATAGACAGTAGGAAGTGTGAGTCTTCTTGTACTTAAATCGGCATTGTGCCTATTCTATTTAACTCCGATGCAATTTCTGTGTTTCATCGTCAATAAGAAGGTCCAAGGGATACAGTAAACCTGGAGTGAAGCATCGGAATCTATAACTAGTGACACAGGGATGGTTCAAAACATCGACAGTAAGAAGCGTCAGTATTCTTGTACTTAAGTCGGCATTGTGCCCTTTGTATTTAATTCCGGTGCAATTTCTGTGTTTCATCGTCAATACGAAGTTACAAGGGATACAGTAAACCTGAAGTAAAGCACCGGAATCTATAACTAGTGTCGCAGGAACGGTTCAAAACATAGTCAGAAAGAAGAGTCAGTCTTCTTATACTTAAGTCGCCATTGTGCCTTTTGTATTGAATTCCGATGCAATTTCTGTGTCTCTTCGTCAATAAGGAGGTCCAAGGGATACAGTAAACCTGGAGTGAAGCATCGGAATCTATAACTAGTGTCACAGGAATGAATCAAAACATAGTCAGTAAGAAGAGTCAGTCTTCTTGTACTAAGGTCGGCATTGTGAATTTTGTATTTAATTCCGATGCAATTTCTGTATTTCATCGTCAATAGGAAGGTCCAAGGGATATAGTAAATCCGGTGTGAAGCATCGGAATCTATAACTAGTGACACAGGGATGGTTCAAAACATAGACAGTAAGAAGAGTCAGTATTCTTGTACTTAAGTCGGCATTGTGCATTTTGTCTTTAATTCCGATGCTATTTCTGTGTTTCATCGTCAGTAAGAAGGTCATAGGGATACAGTAAACCTGAAGTTAAGCATCGGAATCTGTAACTAGTGTCACAGGAATGGTTCAAAACATAGTCAGTAAGAAGATTCAGTCCTCTTGTACTTAATTCCTATGCAATTGTGCCTTTTGTATTTAATTCCGATGCAATTTCAGTGTTTCATCGTCAATAAGAAGGCCCAAGGGATACAGTAAACCTGGAGTGAAGCATCGGAATCTGTAACTAGTGACACAGGGATGGTTCAAAACATCGACAGTAAGAAGAGTCAGTATTCTTGTACTTAAGTCGGCATTGTGCCTTTTGTATTTAATTCCAAAGCAATTTCTGTGTTTCTTCGTCAATAAGGGGGTCCAAGGGATACAGTAAACCTGGAATGAAGCATCGGAATCTATAACTAGTGTCACAGGAATGGTTCAAACATAGTCAGTAAGAAGAGTCAGTCTTCTTGTACTTAAGTCGGCATTGTCCCTTTTGAATTTAATTCCGATCCTATTTTTGTGTTTCATCGTCAATAAGAAGGTCAGAGGGATGCAGTAAACCTGAAGTGAAGCATCGGAATCTATAACTAGTATCACTGGAATGGTTCAAAACATAGACAGTAGGAAGAGTGAGTCTTCTTGTAATTAAATCGGCATTGTGCCTATTCTATTTAACTCCGATGCAATTTCTGTGTTTCATCGTCAATAAGAAGATCCAAGGGATACAGTAAACCTGGAGTGAAGCATCGGAATCTATAACTTGTGTCACCGGGGAAGGTTCAAAGCACAGACAGTAAGAAGAGTCAGTATTCTTGTACTTAAATCGGCATTGTGCTTTTGTATTTAATTCCGATGCAATTTCTGTGTGCCATCTTCAATAAGAAGGTCCAAAGGATACAGTAAACCTGAAGTGAAGCATCAGATTCTGTAACTAGTGTCACACTAATGGTTCAAAACATAGTCAGTAAGAGGAGTCAGTCTTCTTGTACATAAGTCGGCAGTGTGTCTTTTGTATTTAATTCCGATGCAATATCTGTGTTTCTTCGTCAATAAGAAGGTCCAAGGAATACAGTAAACCTGAAGTGAAGCATCAGAATCTATAACTAGGGTCACAGGAAAGGTTCAAAGCTTAGACAGTAAGAAGAGTCAGTATTCTTGTACTTAAGTCGGCATTGTGAGTTTTGTATGTAATTCCGATTCAATTTCTGTGTTTCATCGTCAATAAGAAGGTCCAAGGGAAACCTGAAGTGAAGCCTCGGAATCTATAACTATTGTCACAGGAATGGTTCAAATCATAGACAGTGGGATGAGTCAGTCTTCTTGTACTTAAGTCGGCATTGTGCCTTTTTTATTTAATTCCGATGCAATATCAGTGTTTCATCGTCAATAAGAAGGTCTAAGGGATACAGTAAACCTGAAGTGAAGCATCAGAATCTATAACTAGGGCCACAGGAAAGGTTCAAACATAGACAGTAAGAAGAGTCAGTATTCTTCTACTTAAGTCGGCATTGTGAGTTTTGTATGTAATTCCGATTCAATTTCTGTGTTTCATCGTCAATAAGATGTTCCAAGGGATACAGTAAACCTGAAGTGAAGCATCGGAATCTATAACTATGGTCACAGGAATGGTTCAAATCATAGACAGTGGGATGAGTCAGTCTTCTTGTACTTAAGTCGGCATGTGCCTTTTGTATTTCATTCCGATGCAATTTCTGTGTTTCCTCGTCAATAAGAAGGTCAGAGGGATACAGTAAACCTGATAGTGAAGCATCGGAATCTATAACTAGTGTCACAGGAATGGTTCAAAGCATAGACAGTAGGAAGTGTGAGTCTTCTTGTACTTAAATCGGCATTGTGCCTATTCTATTTAACTCCGATGCAATTTCTGTGTTTCATCGTCAATAAGAAGGTCCAAGGGATACAGTAAACCTGGAGTGAAGCATCGGAATCTATAACTAGTGACACAGGGATGGTTCAAAACATCGACAGTAAGAAGCGTCAGTATTCTTGTACTTAAGTCGGCATTGTGCCCTTTGTATTTAATTCCGGTGCAATTTCTGTGTTTCATCGTCAATACGAAGTTACAAGGGATACAGTAAACCTGAAGTGAAGCACCGGAATCTATAACTAGTGTCGCAGGAACGGTTCAAAACATAGTCAGAAAGAAGAGTCAGTCTTCTTATACTTAAGTCGCCATTGTGCCTTTTGTATTGAATTCCGATGCAATTTCTGTGTCTCTTCGTCAATAAGGAGGTCCAAGGGATACAGTAAACCTGGAGTGAAGCATCGGAATCTATAACTAGTGTCACAGGAATGAATCAAACATAGTCAGTAAGAAGAGTCAGTCTTCTTGTACTAAGGTCGGCATTGTGAATTTTGTATTTAATTCCGATGCAATTTCTGTATTTCATCGTCAATAGGAAGGTCCAAGGGATATAGTAAATCAGGTGTGAAGCATCGGAATCTATAACTAGTGACACAGGGATGGTTCAAAACATAGACAGTAAGAAGAGTCAGTATTCTTGTACTTAAGTCGGCATTGTGCATTTTGTCTTTAATTCCGATGCTATTTCTGTGTTTCATCGTCAATAAGATGGTCATAGGGATACAGTAAACCTGAAGTTAAGCATCGGAATCTGTAACTAG
The DNA here is from genome assembly GCF_021461385.2 of Schistocerca piceifrons. Classification (NCBI taxonomy): domain Eukaryota; kingdom Metazoa; phylum Arthropoda; class Insecta; order Orthoptera; family Acrididae; genus Schistocerca; species Schistocerca piceifrons. The sequence goes on along the minus strand of NW_025728956.1, from coordinate 416,584 downwards.
TGTCACAGGAATGGTTCAAAACATAGTCAGTTAGAAGATTCAGTCCTCTTGTACTTAATTCCTATGCAATTGTGCCTTTTGTATTTAATTCCGATGCAATTTCAGTGTTTCATCGTCAATAAGAAGGCCCAAGGGATACAGTAAACCTGGAGTGAAGCATCGGAATCTGTAACTAGTGACACAGGGATGGTTCAAAACATCGACAGTAAGAAGAGTCAGTATTCTTGTACTTAAGTCGGCATTGTGCCTTTTGTATTTAATTCCAAAGCAATTTCTGTGTTTCTTCGTCAATAAGGGGGTCCAAGGGATACAGTAAACCTGGAATGAAGCATCGGAATCTATAACTAGTGTCACAGGAATGGTTCAAACATAGTCAGTAAGAAGAGTCAGTCTTCTTGTACTTAAGTCGGCATTGTCCCTTTTGAATTTAATTCCGATGCTATTTTTGTGTTTCATCGTCAATAAGAAGGTCAGAGGGATGCAGTAAACCTGAAGTGAAGCATCGGAATCTATAACTAGTATCACTGGAATGGTTCAAAACATAGACAGTAGGAAGAGTGAGTCTTCTTGTAATTAAATCGGCATTGTGCCTATTCTATTTAACTCTGATGCAATTTCTGTGTTTCATCGTCAATAAGAAGGTCCAAGGGATACAGTAAACCTGGAGTGAAGCATCGGAATCTATAACTTGTGTCACCGGGGAAGGTTCGAAGCACAGACAGTAAGAAGAGTCAGTAATCTTGTACTTAAATCGGCATTGTGCCTTTTGTATTTAATTCCGATGCAATTTCTGTGTGCCATCTTCAATAAGAAGGTCCAAAGGATACAGTAAACCTGAAGTGAAGCATCAGATTCTGTAACTAGTGTCACACTAATGGTTCAAAACATAGTCAGTAAGAGAAGTCAGTCTTCTTGTACATAAGTCGGCAGTGTGTCTTTTGTATTTAATTCCGATGCAATATCTGTGTTTCTTCGTCAATAAGAAGGTCCAAGGAATACAGTAAACCTGAAGTGAAGCATCAGAATCTATAACTAGGGTCACAGGAAAGGTTCAAAGCTTAGACAGTAAGAAGAGTCAGTATTCTTGTACTTAAGTCGGCATTGTGAGTTTTGTATGTAATTCCGATTCAATTTCTGTGTTTCATCGTCAATAAGAAGGTCCAAGGGAAACCTGAAGTGAAGCCTCGGAATCTATAACTATTGTCACAGGAATGGTTCAAATCATAGACAGTGGGATGAGTCAGTCTTCTTGTACTTAAGTCGGCATTGTGCCTTTTTTATTTAATTCCGATGCAATATCAGTGTTTCATCGTCAATAAGAAGGTCTAAGGGATACAGTAAACCTGAAGTGAAGCATCAGAATCTATAACTAGGGCCACAGGAAAGGTTCAAACATAGACAGTAAGAAGAGTCAGTATTCTTCTACTTAAGTCGGCATTGTGAGTTTTGTATGTAATTCCGATTCAATTTCTGTGTTTCATCGTCAATAAGAAGTTCCAAGGGATACAGTAAACCTGAAGTGAAGCATCGGAATCTATAACTATGGTCACAGGAATGGTTCAAATCATAGACAGTGGGATGAGTCAGTCTTCTTGTACTTAAGTCGGCATTGTGCCTTTTGTATTTCATTCCGATGCAATTTCTGTGTTTCCTCGTCAATAAGAAGGTCAGAGGGATACAGTAAACCTGGTAGTGAAGCATCGGAATCTATAACTAGTGTCACAGGAATGGTTCAAAGCATAGACAGTAGGAAGTGTGAGTCTTCTTGTACTTAAATCGGCATTGTGCCTATTCTATTTAACTCCGATGCAATTTCTGTGTTTCATCGTCAATAAGAAGGTCCAAGGGATACAGTAAACCTGGAGTGAAGCATCGGAATCTATAACTAGTGACACAGGGATGGTTCAAAACATCGACAGTAAGAAGCGTCAGTATTCTTGTACTTAAATCGGCATTGTGCCCTTTGTATTTAATTCCGGTGCAATTTCTGTGTTTCATCGTCAATACGAAGTTACAAGGGATACAGTAAACCTGAAGTGAAGCACCGGAATCTATAACTAGTGTCGCAGGAACGGTTCAAAACATAGTCAGAAAGAAGAGTCAGTCTTCTTATACTTAGGTCGCCATTGTGCCTTTTGTATTGAATTCCGATGCAATTTCTGTGTCTCTTCGTCAATAAGGAGGTCCAAGGGATACAGTAAACCTGGAGTGAAGCATCGGAATCTATAACTAGTGTCACAGGAATGAATCAAAACATAGTCAGTAAGAAGAGTCAGTCTTCTTGTACTAAGGTCGGCATTGTGAATTTTGTATTTAATTCCGATGCAATTTCTGTATTTCATCGTCAATAGGAAGGTCCAAGGGATATAGTAAATCAGGTGTGAAGCATCGGAATCTATAACTAGTGACACAGGGATGGTTCAAAACATAGACAGTAAGAAGAGTCAGTATTCTTGTACTTAAGTCGGCATTGTGCATTTTGTCTTTAATTCCGATGCTATTTCTGTGTTTCATCGTCAATAAGAAGGTCATAGGGATACAGTAAACCTGAAGTTAAGCATCGGAATCTGTAACTAGTGTCACAGGAATGGTTCAAAACATAGTCAGTAAGAAGATTCAGTCCTCTTGTACTTAATTCCTATGCAATTGTGCCTTTTGTATTTAATTCCGATGCAATTTCAGTGTTTCATCGTCAATAAGAAGGCCCAAGGGATACAGTAAACCTGGAGTGAAGCATCGGAATCTGTAACTAGTGACACAGGGATGGTTCAAAACATCGACAGTAAGAAGAGTCAGTATTCTTGTACTTAAGTCGGCATTGTGCCTTTTGTATTTAATTCCAAAGAAATTTCTGTGTTTCTTCGTCAATAAGGGGGTCCAAGGGATACAGTAAACCTGGAATGAAGCATCGGAATCTATAACTAGTGTCACAGGAATGGTTCAAACATAGTCAGTAAGAAGAGTCAGTCTTCTTGTACTTCAGTCGGCATTGTCCCTTTTGAATTTAATTCCGATGCTATTTTTGTGTTTCATCGTCAATAAGAAGGGCAGAGGGATGCAGTAAACCTGAAGTGAAGCATCGGAATCTATAACTAGTATCACTGGAATGGTTCAAAACATAGACAGTAGGAAGAGTGAGTCTTCTTGTAATTAAATCGGCATTGTGCCTATTCTATTTAACTCCGATGCAATTTCTGTGTTTCATCGTCAATAAGAAGGTCCAAGGGATACAGTAAACCTGGAGTGAAGCATCGGAATCTATAACTTGTGTCACCGGGGAAGGTTCAAAGCACAGACAGTAAGAAGAGTCAGTATTCTTGTACTTAAATCGGCATTGTGCCTTTTGTATTTAATTCCGATGCAATTTCTGTGTGCCATCTTCAATAAGAAGGTCCAAAGGATACAGTAATCCTGAAGTGAAGCATCAGATTCTGTAACTAGTGTCACACTAATGGTTCAAAACATAGTCAGTAAGAGGAGTCAGTCTTCTTGGACATAAGTCGGCAGTGTGTCTTTTGTATTTAATTCCGATGCAATATCTGTGTTTCTTCGTCAATAAGAAGGTCCAAGGAATACAGTAAACCTGAAGTGAAGCATCAGAATCTATAACTAGGGTCACAGGAAAGGTTCAAAGCTTAGACAGTAAGAAGAGTCAGTATTCTTGTACTTAAGTCGGCATTGTGAGTTTTGTATGTAATTCCGATTCAATTTCTGTGTTTCATCGTCAATAAGAAGGTCCAAGGGAAACCTGAAGTGAAGCCTCGGAATCTATAACTATTGTCACAGGAATGGTTCAAATCATAGACATTGGGATGAGTCAGTCTTCTTGTACTTAAGTCGGCATTGTGCCTTTTTTATTTAATTCCGATGCAATATCAGTGTTTCATCGTCAATAAGAAGGTCTAAGGGATACAGTAAACCTGAAGTGAAGCATCAGAATCTATAACTAGGGTCACAGGAAAGGTTCAAACATAGACAGTAAGAAGAGTCAGTATTCTTGTACTTAAGTCGGCATTGTGAGTTTTGTATGTTATTCCGATTCAATTTCTGTGTTTCATCGTCAATAAGAAGTTCCAAGGGATACAGTAAACCTGAAGTGAAGCATCGGAATCTATAACTATGGTCACAGGAATGGTTCAAATCATAGACAGTGGGATGAGTCAGTCTTCTTGTACTTAAGTCGGCATTGTGCCTTTTGTATTTCATTCCGATGCAATTTCTGTGTTTCCTCGTCAATAAGAAGGTCAGAGGGATACAGTAAACCTGATAGTGAAGCATCGGAATCTATAACTAGTGTCACAGGAATGGTTCAAAGCATAGACAGTAGGAAGTGTGAGTCTTCTTGTACTTAAATCGGCATTGTGCCTATTCTATTTAACTCCGATGCAATTTCTGTGTTTCATCGTCAATAAGAAGGTCCAAGGGATACAGTAAACCTGGAGTGAAGCATCGGAATCTATAACTAGTGACACAGGGATGGTTCAAAACATCGACAGTAAGAAGCGTCAGTATTCTTGTACTTAAGTCGGCATTGTGCCTTTTGTATTTAATTCCGGTGCAATTTCTGTGTTTCATCGTCAATACGAAGGTACAAGGGATACAGTAAACCTGAAGTGAAGCACCGGAATCTATAACTAGTGTCGCAGGAACGGTTCAAAACATAGTCAGAAAGAAGAGTCAGTCTTCTTATACTTAAGTCGCCATTGTGCCTTTTGTATTGAATTCCGATGCAATTTCTGTGTCTCTTCGTCAATAAGGAGGTCCAAGGGATACAGTAAACCTGGAGTGAAGCATCGGAATCTATAACTAGTGTCACAGGAATGAATCAAAACATAGTCAGTAAGAAGAGTCAGTCTTCTTGTACTAAAGTCGGCATTGTGAATTTTGTATTTAATTCCGATGCAATTTCTGTATTTCATCGTCAATAGGAAGGTCCAAGGGATATAGTAAATCAGGTGTGAAGCATCGGAATCTATAACTAGTGACACAGGGATGGTTCAAAACATAGACAGTAAGAAGAGTCAGTATTCTTGTACTTAAGTCGGCATTGTGCATTTTGTCTTTAATTCCGATGCTATTTCTGTGTTTCATCGTCAATAAGAAGGTCATAGGGATACAGTAAACCTGAAGTTAAGCATCGGAATCTGTAACTAGTGTCACAGGAATGGTTCAAAACATAGTCAGTAAGAAGATTCAGTCCTCTTGTACTTAATTCCTATGCAATTGTGCCTTTTGTATTTAATTCCGATGCAATTTCAGTGTTTCATCGTCAATAAGAAGGCCCAAGGGATACAGTAAACCTGGAGTGAAGCATCGGAATCTGTAACTAGTGACACAGGGATGGTTCAAAACATCGACAGTAAGAAGAGTCAGTATTCTTGTACTTAAGTCGGCATTGTGCCTTTTGTATTTAATTCCAAAGCAATTTCTGTGTTTCTTCGTCAATAAGGGGGTCCAAGGGATACAGTAAACCTGGAATGAAGCATCGGAATCTATAACTAGTGTCACAGGAATGGTTCAAACATAGTCAGTAAGAAGAGTCAGTCTTCTTGTACTTAAGTCGGCATTGTCCCTTTTGAATTTAATTCCGATGCTATTTTTGTGTTTCATCGTCAATAAGAAGGGCAGAGGGATGCAGTAAACCTGAAGTGAAGCATCGGAATCTATAACTAGTATCACTGGAATGGTTCAAAACATAGACAGTAGGAAGAGTGAGTCTTCTTGTAATTAAATCGGCATTGTGCCTATTCTATTTAACTCCGATGCAATTTCTGTGTTTCATCGTCAATAAGAAGGTCCAAGGGATACAGTAAACCTGGAGTGAAGCATCGGAATCTATAACTTGTGTCACCGGGGAAGGTTCAAAGCACAGACAGTAAGAAGAGTCAGTATTCTTGTACTTAAATCGGCATTGTGCCTTTTGTATTTAATTCCGATGCAATTTCTGTGTGCCATCTTCAATAAGAAGGTCCAAAGGATACAGTAATCCTGAAGTGAAGCATCAGATTCTGTAACTAGTGTCACACTAATGGTTCAAAACATAGTCAGTAAGAGGAGTCAGTCTTCTTGGACATAAGTCGGCAGTGTGTCTTTTGTATTTAATTCCGATGCAATATCTGTGTTTCTTCGTCAATAAGAAGGTCCAAGGAATACAGTAAACCTGAAGTGAAGCATCAGAATCTATAACTAGGGTCACAGGAAAGGTTCAAAGCTTAGACAGTAAGAAGAGTCAGTATTCTTGTACTTAAGTCGGCATTGTGAGTTTTGTATGTAATTCCGATTCAATTTCTGTGTTTCATCGTCAATAAGAAGGTCCAAGGGAAACCTGAAGTGAAGCCTCGGAATCTATAACTATTGTCACAGGAATGGTTCAAATCATAGACATTGGGATGAGTCAGTCTTCTTGTACTTAAGTCGGCATTGTGCCTTTTTTATTTAATTCCGATGCAATATCAGTGTTTCATCGTCAATAAGAAGGTCTAAGGGATACAGTAAACCTGAAGTGAAGCATCAGAATCTATAACTAGGGTCACAGGAAAGGTTCAAACATAGACAGTAAGAAGAGTCAGTATTCTTGTACTTAAGTCGGCATTGTGAGTTTTGTATGTTATTCCGATTCAATTTCTGTGTTTCATCGTCAATAAGAAGTTCCAAGGGATACAGTAAACCTGAAGTGAAGCATCGGAATCTATAACTATGGTCACAGGAATGGTTCAAATCATAGACAGTGGGATGAGTCAGTCTTCTTGTACTTAAGTCGGCATTGTGCCTTTTGTATTTCATTCCGATGCAATTTCTGTGTTTCCTCGTCAATAAGAAGGTCAGAGGGATACAGTAAACCTGATAGTGAAGCATCGGAATCTATAACTAGTGTCACAGGAATGGTTCAAAGCATAGACAGTAGGAAGTGTGAGTCTTCTTGTACTTAAATCGGCATTGTGCCTATTCTATTTAACTCCGATGCAATTTCTGTGTTTCATCGTCAATAAGAAGGTCCAAGGGATACAGTAAACCTGGAGTGAAGCATCGGAATCTATAACTAGTGACACAGGGATGGTTCAAAACATCGACAGTAAGAAGCGTCAGTATTCTTGTACTTAAGTCGGCATTGTGCCTTTTGTATTTAATTCCGGTGCAATTTCTGTGTTTCATCGTCAATACGAAGGTACAAGGGATACAGTAAACCTGAAGTGAAGCACCGGAATCTATAACTAGTGTCGCAGGAACGGTTCAAAACATAGTCAGAAAGAAGAGTCAGTCTTCTTATACTTAAGTCGCCATTGTGCCTTTTGTATTGAATTCCGATGCAATTTCTGTGTCTCTTCGTCAATAAGGAGGTCCAAGGGATACAGTAAACCTGGAGTGAAGCATCGGAATCTATAACTAGTGTCACAGGAATGAATCAAAACATAGTCAGTAAGAAGAGTCAGTCTTCTTGTACTAAAGTCGGCATTGTGAATTTTGTATTTAATTCCGATGCAATTTCTGTATTTCATCGTCAATAGGAAGGTCCAAGGGATATAGTAAATCAGGTGTGAAGCATCGGAATCTATAACTAGTGACACAGGGATGGTTCAAAACATAGACAGTAAGAAGAGTCAGTATTCTTGTACTTAAGTCGGCATTGTGCATTTTGTCTTTAATTCCGATGCTATTTCTGTGTTTCATCGTCAATAAGAAGGTCATAGGGATACAGTAAACCTGAAGTTAAGCATCGGAATCTGTAACTAGTGTCACAGGAATGGTTCAAAACATAGTCAGTAAGAAGATTCAGTCCTCTTGTACTTAATTCCTATGCAATTGTGCCTTTTGTATTTAATTCCGATGCAATTTCAGTGTTTCATCGTCAATAAGAAGGCCCAAGGGATACAGTAAACCTGGAGTGAAGCATCGGAATCTGTAACTAGTGACACAGGGATGGTTCAAAACATCGACAGTAAGAAGAGTCAGTATTCTTGTACTTAAGTCGGCATTGTGCCTTTTGTATTTAATTCCAAAGCAATTTCTGTGTTTCTTCGTCAATAAGGGGGTCCAAGGGATACAGTAAACCTGGAATGAAGCATCGGAATCTATAACTAGTGTCACAGGAATGGTTCAAACATAGTCAGTAAGAAGAGTCAGTCTTCTTGTACTTAAGTCGGCATTGTCCCTTTTGAATTTAATTCCGATGCTATTTTTGTGTTTCATCGTCAATAAGAAGGTCAGAGGGATGCAGTAAACCAGAAGTGAAGCATCGGAATCTATAACTAGTATCACTGGAATGGTTCAAAACATAGACAGTAGGAAGAGTGAGTCTTCTTGTAATTAAATCGGCATTGTGCCTATTCTATTTAACTCCGATGCAATTTCTGTGTTTCATCGTCAATAAGAAGGTCCAAGGGATACAGTAAACCTGGAGTGAAGCATCGGAATCTATAACTTGTGTCACCGGGGAAGGTTCAAAGCACAGACAGTAAGAAGAGTCAGTATTCTTGTACTTAAATCGGCATTGTGCCTTTTGTATTTAATTCCGATGCAATTTCTGTGTGCCATCTTCAATAAGAAGGTCCAAAGGATACAGTAAACCTGAAGTGAAGCATCAGATTCTGTAACTAGTGTCACACTAATGGTTCAAAACATAGTCAGTAAGAGGAGTCAGTCTTCTTGTACATAAGTCGGCAGTGTGTCTTTTGTACTTAATTCCGATGCAATATCTGTGTTTCTTCGTCAATAAGAAGGTCCAAGGAATACAGTAAACCTGAAGTGAAGCATCGGAATCTATAAGTAGTGTAACAGGAATGGTTCAAATCATAGACAGTGGGAAGAGTCAGTCTTCTTGTACCTATGTCGGCATTGTGCCTTTTGTATTTAATTCCGATGCAATTTCTGTGTTTCATCGTCAATAAGAAGGTCAGAGGGATACAGTAAACCTGAAGTGAAGCATCGGAATCTATAACTAGTGTCACAGGAATGGTTCAAATCATAGACAGTAGGAAGAGACAGTCTTCTTGTACTTAAGTCGGCATTGTGCTTTATCAATTTAATTCCTATGCAATTTCTGTGTTTCATCGTCAATAAAAAGGTCCAAGGAATATAGTGAACCTGGAGTGAAGCATCGGAATCTATAACTAGTGTCACAGGAATGGTTCAAAACATAGACAGTAAGTAGGGCCAGTCTTCTTGTACTTAAGTCGGCATTGAGCCTTTTTTATTTAATTCCGATGCAATTTCCGTGTCTCTTCGTCAATAAGGAGGTCCAAGGGCTACAGTAAACCAGGAGTGAAGCATCGGAATCTATAACTAGTGTCACAGGAATGGTTCAAAACATAGTCAGTAAGAAGAGTCAGTCTTCTTGTACTTAAGTCGGCATTGTGCCTTTTGTATTTAATTCCGATGCTAATTTTGTGTTTCATCGTTAATAAGAAGGTCCAAGGGATACAGTAAACCGGGAGTGAAGCATCGGAATCTATAACTAGTGTCACAGAAATGGTTCAAAACATAGTCAGTAAGAAGAGTCAGTCTTCTTGTACTTAAGTGGGCATTGTGCCTTTTGTATTTAATTCCGATGCAATTTCTGTATTTCATCGTCAATAAGAAGGTCCAAGGGATACAGTAAACCTGGAGTGAAGCATCGGAATCTATAACTAGTGTCACAGGAATGAATCAAAGCATAGTCAGTAAGAAGTGTCAGTCTTCTTGTACCAAAGTCGGCATTGTGCCTTTTGTATTTAATTCCGATGCAATTCCTGTGTTTCATCGTCAATACGAAGGTCCAAGGGATACAGTAAACCTGGAGTGAAACATCGGAATCTATAACTAGTGTCACAGGGAAAGTTCAAAACACAGACAGTAAGAAGAGTCAGTATTCTTGTACTTAAATCGGCATTGTGCCTTTTGTATTTAATTCTGATGCAATTTCTGTGTGTCATCTTCAATAAGAAGGTCCAAAGGATACAGTAAACCTGAAGTGAAGCATCAGAGTCTATAACTAGTGTCACACTAATGGTTCAAAACATAGTCAGTAAGAGGAGTCAGTCTTCTTGTACATAAGTCGGCAGTATGCCTTTTGTATTTAATTCCGATGCAATATCTGTGTTTCATCGTCAATAAGAAGGTCCAAGGAATACAGTAAACCTGAAGTGAAGCATCGGAATCTATAAGTAATGTAACAGGAATGGTTCAAATCATAGACAGTGGGAAGAGTCAGTCTTCTTGTACCTATGTCGGCATTGTGGCTTTTGTATTTAATTCCGATGAAATTTCTGTGTTTCATCGTCAATAAGAAGGTCAGAGGGATACAGTAAACGTGAAGTGAAGCATCGGAATCTATAACTAGTGTCACAGGAATGGTTCAAATCATAGACAGTAGGAAGAGACAGTCTTCTTGTACTTAAGTCGGCATTGTGCTTTTTCAATTTAATTCCTATGCAATTTCTGTGTATCATCGTCAATAAGAAGGTCCAAGGAATATAGTGAACCTGGATTGAAGCATCGGAATCTATAACTAGTGTCACAGGAATGGTTCAAAACATACTCAGTAAGAAGAGTCAGTCTTCTTGTACTTAAGTCGGCATTGTGCTTATTGTATTTAATTCCGATGCTATTTTTGTGTTTCATCGTTAATAAGAAGGTCCAAGGGATACAGTAAACCGGGAGTAAAGCATCGGAATCTATAACTAGTGTCACAGAAATTGTTCAAAACATAGTCAGTAAGAAGAGTCAGTCTTCTTGTACTTAAGTGGGCATTGTGCCTTTTGTATTTAATTCCGATGCAATATCTGTATTTCATCGTCAATAAGAAGGTCCAAGGGATACAGTAAACCTGAAGTGAAGCATCGGAATCTATAACTATTGTCACAGGAATGGTTCAAATCATAGACAGTGGGATGAGTCAGTCTTCTTGTACTTAAGTCGGCATTGTGCCTTTTGTATTTCATTCCGATGCAATATCTGTGTTTCATCGTCAATAAGAAGGGCAGAGGGATGCAGTAAACCTGAAGTTAAGCATCGGAATCTATAACTAGTATCACAGGAATGGTTCAAAGCATAGACAGTAGGAAGAGTGAGTCTTCTTGTACTTAAATGGGCATTGTGCCTATTCTATTTAACTCCGATGCAATTTCTGTGTTTCATCGTCAATAAGAAGGTCCATGTGATATAGTAAACCTAGAGTGAAGCATCGGAATCTATAACTAGTGTCATAGGGGTGGTTCAGAACATTGACAGTAAGAAGAGTCATTATTCTTGTACTTAAGTCTGCATTGTGCTTTTTGTATTTAATTCCGATGCAATTTCTGTGTTTCCTCGTCAATAAGAAGCTCAGAGGGATACAGTAAACCTGATAGTGAAGCATCGGAATCTACACTCCTGGAAATGGAAAAAAGAACACATTGACACCGGTGTGTCAGACCCACCATACTTGCTCCGGACACTGCGAGAGGGCTGTTCAAGCAATGATCACACGCACGGCACAGCGGACACACCAGGAACCGCGGTGTTGGCCGTCGAATGGCGCTAGCTGCGCAGCATTTGTGCACCGCCACCGTCAGTGTCAGCCAGTTTGCCATGTCATACGGAGCTCCATCGCAGTCTTTAACACTGGTAGCATGCCGCGACAGCGTGGACGTGAACCGTATGTGCAGTTGACGGACTTTGAGCAAGGGGGTATAGTGGGCATGCGGGAGGCCGGGTGGACGTACCGCCGAATTGCTCAACACGTGGGGCGTGAGGTCTCCACAGTACGTCGATGTTGTCGCCAGTGGTCGGCGGAAGGTGCACGTGCCCGTCGACCTGGGACTGGACCGCAGCGACGCACGGATGCACGCCAAGACCGTAGGATCCTACGCAGTGCCGTAGGGGACCGCACTGCCACTTCCCAGCAAATTAGGGACACTGTTGCTCCTGGGGTATCGGCGAGGACCATTCGCAACCGTCTCCATGAAGCTGGGCTACGGTCCCGCACACCGTTAGGCCGTCTTCCGCTCACGACCCAACATCGTGCAGCCCGCCTCCAGTGGTGTCGCGACAGGCGTGAATGGAGGGACGAATGGAGACGTGTCGTCTTCAGCGATGAGAGTCGCTTCTGCCTTGGTGCCAATGATGGTCGTATGCGTGTTTGGCGCCGTGAAGGTGAGCGCCACAATCAGGACTGCATACGACCGAGGCACACAGGGCCAACACCCGGCATCATGGTGTGGGGAGCGATCTCCTACACTGGCCGTACACCACTGGTGATCGTCGAGGGGACACTGAATAGTGCACGGTACATCCAAACCGTCATCGAACCCATCGTTCTACAATTCCTAGACCGGCAAGGGAACTTGCTGTTCCAAGAGGACAATGCACGTCCGCATGTATCCCGTGCCACCCAACGTGCTCTAGAAGGTGTAAGTCAACTACCCTGGCCAGCAAGATCTCTGGATCTGTCCCCCATTGAGCATGTTTGGGACTGGATGAAGCGTCGTCTCACGCGGTCTGTACGTTCAGCACGAACGCTGGTCCAACTGAGGCGCCAGGTGGAAATGGCATGGCAAGCCGTTCCACAGGCCTACATTTAGCATCTCTACGATCGTCTCCATGGGAGAATAGCAGCCTGCATTGCTGCGAAAGGTGGATATACACTGTACTAGTGCCGACATTGTGCATGCTCTGTTGCCTGTGTCTATGTGCCTGTGGTTCTGTCAGTGTGATCATGTGATGTATCTGACCCCAGGAATGTGTCAATAAAGTTTCCCCTTCCTGGGACAATGATTTCACGGTGTTCTTATTTCAATTTACAGGAGTGTATAACTAGTGTCACAGGAATGGTTCAAAGCATAGACAGTAGGAAGTGTGAGTCTTCTTGTACTTAAATCGGCATTGTGCCTATTCTATTTAACTCTGATGCAATTTCTGTGTTTCATCGTCAATAAGAAGGTCCAAGGGATACAGTAAACCTGGAGTGAAGCATCGGAATCTATAACTAGTGACACAGGGATGGTTCAAAACATCGACAGTAAGAAGCGTCAGTATTCTTGTACTTAAGTCGGCATTGTGCCTTTTGTATTTAATTCCGGTGCAATTTCTGTGTTTCATCGTCAATAAGAAGGTACAAGGGATACAGTAAACCTGGAGTGAAGCACCGGAATCTATAACTAGTGTCGCAGGAACGGTTCAAAACATAGTCAGAAAGAAGAGTCAGTCTTCTTATACTTAAGTCGCCATTGTGCCTTTTGTATTGAATTCCGATGCAATTTCTGTGTCTCTTCGTCAATAAGGAGGTCCAAGGGATAAAGTAAACCTGGAGTGAAGCATCGGAATCTATAACTAGTGTCACAGGAATGAATCAAAACATAGTCAGTAAGAAGAGTCAGTCTTCTTGTACTAAAGTCGGCATTGTGAATTTTGTATTTAATTCCGATGCAATTTCTGTATTTCATCGTCAATAGGAAGGTCCAAGGGATATAGTAAATCAGGTGTGAAGCATCGGAATCTATAACTAGTGACACAGGGATGGTTCAAAACATAGACAGTAAGAAGAGTCAGTATTCTTGTACTTAAGTCGGCATTGTGCATTTTGTCTTTAATTCCGATGCTATTTCTGTGTTTCATCGTCAATAAGAAGGTCATAGGGATACAGTAAACCTGAAGTTAAGCATCGGAATCTGTAACTAGTGTCACAGGAATGGTTCAAAACATAGTCAGTAAGAAGATTCAGTCCTCTTGTACTTAATTCCTATGCAATTGTGCCTTTTGTATTTAATTCCGATGCAATTTCTGTGTTTCATCGTCAATAAGAAGGCCCAAGGGATACAGTAAACCTGGAGTGAAGCATCGGAATCTGTAACTAGTGACACAGGGATGGTTCAAAACATCGACAGTAAGAAGAGTCAGTATTCTTCTACTTAAGTCGGCATTGTGCCTTTTGTATTTAATTCCAAAGCAATTTCTGTGTTTATTCGTCAATAAGGGGGTCCAAGGGATACAGTAAACCTGGAATGAAGCATCGGAATCTGTAACTAGTGTCACAGGAATGGTTCAAACATAGTCAGTAAGAAGAGTCAGTCTTCTTGTACTTAAGTCGGCATTGTGCCTTTTGAATTTAATTCAGATGCTATCTTTGTGTTTCATCGTCAATAAGAAGGTCAGAGGGATGCAGTAAACCTGAAGTGAAGCATCGGAATCTATAACTAGTATTACTGGAATGGTTCAAAACATAGACAGTAGGAAGAGTGAGTCTTCTTGTAATTAAATCGGCATTGTGCCTATTCTATTTAACTCCGATGCAATTTCTGTGTTTCATCGTCAATAAGAAGGTCCAATGGATACAGTAAACCTGGAGTGAAGCATCGGAATCTATAACTAGTGTCACAGGGAAGGTTCAAAACACAGACAGTAAGAAGAGTCAGTATTCTTGTACTTAAATCGGCATTGTGCCTTTTGTATTTAATTCCGATGCAATTTCTGTGTGCCATCTTCAATAAGAAGGTCCAAAGGATACAGTAAACCTGAAGTGAAGCATCAGATTCTGTAACTAGTGTCACACTAATGGTTCAAAACATAGTCAGTAAGAGGAGTCAGTCTTCTTGTACATAAGTCGGCAGTGTGTCTTTTGTACTTAATTCCGATGCAATATCTGTGTTTCTTCGTCAATAAGAAGGTCCAAGGAATACAGTAAACCTGAAGTGAAGCATCGGAATCTATAAGTAGTGTAACAGGAATGGTTCAAATCATAGACAGTGGGAAGAGTCAGTCTTCTTGTACCTATGTCGGCATTGTGCCTTTTGTATTTAATTCCGATGCAATTTCTGTGTTTCATCGTCAATAAGAAGGTCAGAGGGATACAGTAAACCTGAAGTGAAGCATCGGAATCTATAACTAGTGTCACAGGAATGGTTCAAATCATAGACAGTAGGAAGAGACAGTCTTCTTGTACTTAAGTCGGCATTGTGCTTTATCAATTTAATTCCTATGCAATTTCTGTGTTTCATCGTCAATAAAAAGGTCCAAGGAATATAGTGAACCTGGAGTGAAGCATCGGAATCTATAACTAGTGTCACAGGAATGGTTCAAAACATAGACAGTAAGTAGGCCCAGTCTTCTTGTACTTAAGTCGGCATTGAGCCTTTTTTATTTAATTCCGATGCAATTTCCGTGTCTCTTCGTCAATAAGGAGGTCCAAGGGCTACAGTAAACCAGGAGTGAAGCATCGGAATCTATAACTAGTGTCACAGGAATGGTTCAAAACATAGTCAGTAAGAAGAGTCAGTCTTCTTGTACTTAAGTCGGCATTGTGCCTTTTGTATTTAATTCCGATGCTAATTTTGTGTTTCATCGTTAATAAGAAGGTCCAAGGGATACAGTAAACCGGGAGTGAAGCATCGGAATCTATAACTAGTGTCACAGAAATGGTTCAAAACATAGTCAGTAAGAAGAGTCAGTCTTCTTGTACTTAAGTGGGCATTGTGCCTTTTGTATTTAATTCCGATGCAATTTCTGTATTTCATCGTCAATAAGAAGGTCCAAGGGATACAGTAAACCTGGAGTGAAGCATCGGAATCTATAACTAGTGTCACAGGAATGAATCAAAGCATAGTCAGTAAGAAGTGTCAGTCTTCTTGTACCAAAGTCGGCATTGTGCCTTTTGTATTTAATTCCGATGCAATTCCTGTGTTTCATCGTCAATACGAAGGTCCAAGGGATACAGTAAACCTGGAGTGAAACATCGGAATCTATAACTAGTGTCACAGGGAAAGTTCAAAACACAGACAGTAAGAAGAGTCAGTATTCTTGTACTTAAATCGGCATTGTGCCTTTTGTATTTAATTCTGATGCAATTTCTGTGTGTCATCTTCAATAAGAAGGTCCAAAGGATACAGTAAACCTGAAGTGAAGCATCAGAGTCTATAACTAGTGTCACACTAATGGTTCAAAACATAGTCAGTAAGAGGAGTCAGTCTTCTTGTACATAAGTCGGCAGTATGCCTTTTGTATTTAATTCCGATGCAATATCTGTGTTTCATCGTCAATAAGAAGGTCCAAGGAATACAGTAAACCTGAAGTGAAGCATCGGAATCTATAAGTAATGTAACAGGAATGGTTCAAATCATAGACAGTGGGAAGAGTCAGTCTTCTTGTACCTATGTCGGCATTGTGGCTTTTGTATTTAATTCCGATGCAATTTCTGTGTTTCATCGTCAATAAGAAGGTCAGAGGGATACAGTAAACGTGAAGTGAAGCATCGGAATCTATAACTAGTGTCACAGGAATGGTTCAAATCATAGACAGTAGGAAGAGACAGTCTTCTTGTACTTAAGTCGGCATTGTGCTTTTTCAATTTAATTCCTATGCAATTTCTGTGTATCATCGTCAATAAGAAGGTCCAAGGAATATAGTGAACCTGGATTGAAGCATCGGAATCTATAACTAGTGTCACAGGAATGGTTCAAAACATACTCAGTAAGAAGAGTCAGTCTTCTTGTACTTAAGTCGGCATTGTGCTTATTGTATTTAATTCCGATGCTATTTTTGTGTTTCATCGTTAATAAGAAGGTCCAAGGGATACAGTAAACCGGGAGTAAAGCATCGGAATCTATAACTAGTGTCACAGAAATTGTTCAAAACATAGTCAGTAAGAAGAGTCAGTCTTCTTGTACTTAAGTGGGCATTGTGCCTTTTGTATTTAATTCCGATGCAATATCTGTATTTCATCGTCAATAAGAAGGTCCAAGGGATACAGTAAACCTGAAGTGAAGCATCGGAATCTATAACTATTGTCACAGGAATGGTTCAAATCATAGACAGTGGGATGAGTCAGTCTTCTTGTACTTAAGTCGGCATTGTGCCTTTTGTATTTCATTCCGATGCAATATCTGTGTTTCATCGTCAATAAGAAGGGCAGAGGGATGCAGTAAACCTGAAGTTAAGCATCGGAATCTATAACTAGTATCACAGGAATGGTTCAAAGCATAGACAGTAGGAAGAGTGAGTCTTCTTGTACTTAAATGGGCATTGTGCCTATTCTATTTAACTCCGATGCAATTTCTGTGTTTCATCGTCAATAAGAAGGTCCATGTGATATAGTAAACCTAGAGTGAAGCATCGGAATCTATAACTAGTGTCATAGGGGTGGTTCAGAACATTGACAGTAAGAAGAGTCATTATTCTTGTACTTAAGTCTGCATTGTGCTTTTTGTATTTAATTCCGATGCAATTTCTGTGTTTCCTCGTCAATAAGAAGCTCAGAGGGATACAGTAAACCTGATAGTGAAGCATCGGAATCTACACTCCTGGAAATGGAAAAAAGAACACATTGACACCGGTGTGTCAGACCCACCATACTTGCTCCGGACACTGCGAGAGGGCTGTTCAAGCAATGATCACACGCACGGCACAGCGGACACACCAGGAACCGCGGTGTTGGCCGTCGAATGGCGCTAGCTGCGCAGCATTTGTGCACCGCCACCGTCAGTGTCAGCCAGTTTGCCATGTCATACGGAGCTCCATCGCAGTCTTTAACACTGGTAGCATGCCGCGACAGCGTGGACGTGAACCGTATGTGCAGTTGACGGACTTTGAGCAAGGGGGTATAGTGGGCATGCGGGAGGCCGGGTGGACGTACCGCCGAATTGCTCAACACGTGGGGCGTGAGGTCTCCACAGTACGTCGATGTTGTCGCCAGTGGTCGGCGGAAGGTGCACGTGCCCGTCGACCTGGGACTGGACCGCAGCGACGCACGGATGCACGCCAAGACCGTAGGATCCTACGCAGTGCCGTAGGGGACCGCACTGCCACTTCCCAGCAAATTAGGGACACTGTTGCTCCTGGGGTATCGGCGAGGACCATTCGCAACCGTCTCCATGAAGCTGGGCTACGGTCCCGCACACCGTTAGGCCGTCTTCCGCTCACGACCCAACATCGTGCAGCCCGCCTCCAGTGGTGTCGCGACAGGCGTGAATGGAGGGACGAATGGAGACGTGTCGTCTTCAGCGATGAGAGTCGCTTCTGCCTTGGTGCCAATGATGGTCGTATGCGTGTTTGGCGCCGTGAAGGTGAGCGCCACAATCAGGACTGCATACGACCGAGGCACACAGGGCCAACACCCGGCATCATGGTGTGGGGAGCGATCTCCTACACTGGCCGTACACCACTGGTGATCGTCGAGGGGACACTGAATAGTGCACGGTACATCCAAACCGTCATCGAACCCATCGTTCTACAATTCCTAGACCGGCAAGGGAACTTGCTGTTCCAAGAGGACAATGCACGTCCGCATGTATCCCGTGCCACCCAACGTGCTCTAGAAGGTGTAAGTCAACTACCCTGGCCAGCAAGATCTCTGGATCTGTCCCCCATTGAGCATGTTTGGGACTGGATGAAGCGTCGTCTCACGCGGTCTGTACGTTCAGCACGAACGCTGGTCCAACTGAGGCGCCAGGTGGAAATGGCATGGCAAGCCGTTCCACAGGCCTACATTTAGCATCTCTACGATCGTCTCCATGGGAGAATAGCAGCCTGCATTGCTGCGAAAGGTGGATATACACTGTACTAGTGCCGACATTGTGCATGCTCTGTTGCCTGTGTCTATGTGCCTGTGGTTCTGTCAGTGTGATCATGTGATGTATCTGACCCCAGGAATGTGTCAATAAAGTTTCCCCTTCCTGGGACAATGATTTCACGGTGTTCTTATTTCAATTTACAGGAGTGTATAACTAGTGTCACAGGAATGGTTCAAAGCATAGACAGTAGGAAGTGTGAGTCTTCTTGTACTTAAATCGGCATTGTGCCTATTCTATTTAACTCTGATGCAATTTCTGTGTTTCATCGTCAATAAGAAGGTCCAAGGGATACAGTAAACCTGGAGTGAAGCATCGGAATCTATAACTAGTGACACAGGGATGGTTCAAAACATCGACAGTAAGAAGCGTCAGTATTCTTGTACTTAAGTCGGCATTGTGCCTTTTGTATTTAATTCCGGTGCAATTTCTGTGTTTCATCGTCAATAAGAAGGTACAAGGGATACAGTAAACCTGGAGTGAAGCACCGGAATCTATAACTAGTGTCGCAGGAACGGTTCAAAACATAGTCAGAAAGAAGAGTCAGTCTTCTTATACTTAAGTCGCCATTGTGCCTTTTGTATTGAATTCCGATGCAATTTCTGTGTCTCTTCGTCAATAAGGAGGTCCAAGGGATAAAGTAAACCTGGAGTGAAGCATCGGAATCTATAACTAGTGTCACAGGAATGAATCAAAACATAGTCAGTAAGAAGAGTCAGTCTTCTTGTACTAAAGTCGGCATTGTGAATTTTGTATTTAATTCCGATGCAATTTCTGTATTTCATCGTCAATAGGAAGGTCCAAGGGATATAGTAAATCAGGTGTGAAGCATCGGAATCTATAACTAGTGACACAGGGATGGTTCAAAACATAGACAGTAAGAAGAGTCAGTATTCTTGTACTTAAGTCGGCATTGTGCATTTTGTCTTTAATTCCGATGCTATTTCTGTGTTTCATCGTCAATAAGAAGGTCATAGGGATACAGTAAACCTGAAGTTAAGCATCGGAATCTGTAACTAGTGTCACAGGAATGGTTCAAAACATAGTCAGTAAGAAGATTCAGTCCTCTTGTACTTAATTCCTATGCAATTGTGCCTTTTGTATTTAATTCCGATGCAATTTCTGTGTTTCATCGTCAATAAGAAGGCCCAAGGGATACAGTAAACCTGGAGTGAAGCATCGGAATCTGTAACTAGTGACACAGGGATGGTTCAAAACATCGACAGTAAGAAGAGTCAGTATTCTTCTACTTAAGTCGGCATTGTGCCTTTTGTATTTAATTCCAAAGCAATTTCTGTGTTTATTCGTCAATAAGGGGGTCCAAGGGATACAGTAAACCTGGAATGAAGCATCGGAATCTGTAACTAGTGTCACAGGAATGGTTCAAACATAGTCAGTAAGAAGAGTCAGTCTTCTTGTACTTAAGTCGGCATTGTGCCTTTTGAATTTAATTCAGATGCTATTTTTGTGTTTCATCGTCAATAAGAAGGTCAGAGGGATGCAGTAAACCTGAAGTGAAGCATCGGAATCTATAACTAGTATTACTGGAATGGTTCAAAACATAGACAGTAGGAAGAGTGAGTCTTCTTGTAATTAAATCGGCATTGTGCCTATTCTATTTAACTCCGATGCAATTTCTGTGTTTCATCGTCAATAAGAAGGTCCAATGGATACAGTAAACCTGGAGTGAAGCATCGGAATCTATAACTAGTGTCACAGGGAAGGTTCAAAACACAGACAGTAAGAAGAGTCAGTAATCTTGTACTTAAATCGGCATTGTGCCTTTTGTATTTAATTCCGATGCAATTTCTGTGTGCCATCTTCAATAAGAAGGTTCAAAGGATACAGTAAACCTGGAGTGAAGCATCGGAATCCATAACTAGTGACACAGGGATGGTTCAAAACATCGACAATAAGAGGAGTCAGTATTCTTGTACTTAAGTCGGCATTGTGCCTTTTGTATTTAATTCCGTTGCAATTCCTGTGTTTCATCGTCAATAAGAAGGTACAAGGGATACAGTAAACCAGAAGCGAAGCACCGGAATCTATAACTAGTGTCGCAGGAACGGTTCAAAACATAGTGAGAAAGAAGAGTCAGTCCTCTTGTACTTAAGTCGCCATTGTGCATTTTGAATTTAATTCCGATGCAATTTCTGTGTCTCTTCGTCAATAAGGAGGTCCAAGGGATACAGTAAACCTGGAGTGAGGCATCGGAATCTATATCTAGTGTCACAGGAATGGTTGGAAACCTAGTCAGTAAGAAGAGTCAGTCTTCTTGTTCTTAAGTCGGCATTGTGCCTTTTGTATTTAATCCCGATGCTATTTTTGTGTTTCATCGTCAATAAGAAGGTCCAAGGGATACAGTAAACCGGGAGTGAAGCATCGGAAATTATAACTAGTGTCACAGAAATGGTTCAAAATATAGTCAGTAAGAAGAGTCAGTCTTCTTGTACTTAAGTGGGCACTGTGCCTTTTGTATTTAATTCCGATGCAATTTCTGTATTTCATCGTCAATAAGAAGGTCAGAGGGATACAGTAAACCTGAAGTGAAGCATCGGAATCTATAACTATGGTCACAGGAATGGTTCAAATCATAGACAGTGGGATGAGTCAGTCTTCTTGTACTTAAGTCGGCATTGTGCCTTTTGTATTTCATTCCGATGCAATTTCTGTGTTTCCTCGTCAATAAGAAGGTCAGAGGGATACAGTAAACCTGATAGTGAAGCATCGGAATCTATAACTAGTGTCACAGGAATGGTTCAAAGCATAGACAGTAGGAAGTGTGAGTCTTCTTGTACTTAAATCGGCATTGTGCCTATTCTATTTAACTCCGATGCAATTTCTGTGTTTCATCGTCAATAAGAAGGTCCAAGGGATACAGTAAACCTGGAGTGAAGCATCGGAATCTATAACTAGTGACACAGGGATGGTTCAAAACATCGACAGTAAGAAGCGTCAGTATTCTTGTACTTAAGTCGGCATTGTGCCTTTTGTATTTAATTCCGGTGCAATTTCTGTGTTTCATCGTCAATACGAAGGTACAAGGGATACAGTAAACCTGAAGTGAAGCACCGGAATCTATAACTAGTGTCGCAGGAACGGTTCAAAACATAGTCAGAAAGAAGAGTCAGTCTTCTTATACTTAAGTCGCCATTGTGCCTTTTGTATTGAATTCCGATGCAATTTCTGTGTCTCTTCGTCAATAAGGAGGTCCAAGGGATACAGTAAACCTGGAGTGAAGCATCGGAATCTATAACTAGTGTCACAGGAATGAATCAAAACATAGTCAGTAAGAAGAGTCAGTCTTCTTGTACTAAAGTCGGCATTGTGAATTTTGTATTTAATTCCGATGCAAGTTCTGTATTTCATCGTCAATAGGAAGGTCCAAGGGATATAGTAAATCAGGTGTGAAGCATCGGAATCTATAACTAGTGACACAGGGATGGTTCAAAACATAGACAGTAAGAAGAGTCAGTATTCTTGTACTTAAGTCGGCATTGTGCATTTTGTCTTTAATTCCGATGCTATTTCTGTGTTTCATCGTCAATAAGAAGGTCATAGGGATACAGTAAACCTGAAGTTAAGCATCGGAATCTGTAACTAGTGTCACAGGAATGGTTCAAAACATAGTCAGTAAGAAGATTCAGTCCTCTTGTACTTAATTCCTATGCAATTGTGCCTTTTGTATTTAATTCCGATGCAATTTCAGTGTTTCATCGTCAATAAGAAGGCCCAAGGGATACAGTAAACCTGGAGTGAAGCATCGGAATCTGTAACTAGTGACACAGGGATGGTTCAAAACATCGACAGTAAGAAGAGTCAGTATTCTTGTACTTAAGTCGGCATTGTGCCTTTTGTATTTAATTCCAAAGCAATTTCTGTGTTTCTTCGTCAATAAGGGGGTCCAAGGGATACAGTAAACCTGGAATGAAGCATCGGAATCTATAACTAGTGTCACAGGAATGGTTCAAACATAGTCAGTAAGAAGAGTCAGTCTTCTTGTACTTAAGTCGGCATTGTCCCTTTTGAATTTAATTCCGATGCTATTTTTGTGTTTCATCGTCAATAAGAAGGTCAGAGGGATGCAGTAAACCTGAAGTGAAGCATCGGAATCTATAACTAGTATCACTGGAATGGTTCAAAACATAGACAGTAGGAAGAGTGAGTCTTCTTGTAATTAAATCGGCATTGTGCCTATTCTATTTAACTCCGATGCAATTTCTGTGTTTCATCGTCAATAAGAAGGTCCAAGGGATACAGTAAACCTGGAGTGAAGCATCGGAATCTATAACTTGTGTCACCGGGGAAGGTTCAAAGCACAGACAGTAAGAAGAGTCAGTATTCTTGTACTTAAATCGGCATTGTGCCTTTTGTATTTAATTCCGATGCAATTTCTGTGTGCCATCTTCAATAAGAAGGTCCAAAGGATACAGTAAACCTGAAGTGAAGCATCAGATTCTGTAACTAGTGTCACACTAATGGTTCAAAACATAGTCAGTAAGAGGAGTCAGTCTTCTTGTACATAAGTCGGCAGTGTGTCTTTTGTACTTAATTCCGATGCAATATCTGTGTTTCTTCGTCAATAAGAAGGTCCAAGGAATACAGTAAACCTGAAGTGAAGCATCGGAATCTATAAGTAGTGTAACAGGAATGGTTCAAATCATAGACAGTGGGAAGAGTCAGTCTTCTTGTACCTATGTCGGCATTGTGCCTTTTGTATTTAATTCCGATGCAATTTCTGTGTTTCATCGTCAATAAGAAGGTCAGAGGGATACAGTAAACCTGAAGTGAAGCATCGGAATCTATAACTAGTGTCACAGGAATGGTTCAAATCATAGACAGTAGGAAGAGACAGTCTTCTTGTACTTAAGTCGGCATTGTGCTTTATCAATTTAATTCCTATGCAATTTCTGTGTTTCATCGTCAATAAAAAGGTCCAAGGAATATAGTGAACCTGGAGTGAAGCATCGGAATCTATAACTAGTGTCACAGGAATGGTTCAAAACATAGACAGTAAGTAGGGCCAGTCTTCTTGTACTTAAGTCGGCATTGAGCCTTTTTTATTTAATTCCGATGCAATTTCCGTGTCTCTTCGTCAATAAGGAGGTCCAAGGGCTACAGTAAACCAGGAGTGAAGCATCGGAATCTATAACTAGTGTCACAGGAATGGTTCAAAACATAGTCAGTAAGAAGAGTCAGTCTTCTTGTACTTAAGTCGGCATTGTGCCTTTTGTATTTAATTCCGATGCTAATTTTGTGTTTCATCGTTAATAAGAAGGTCCAAGGGATACAGTAAACCGGGAGTGAAGCATCGGAATCTATAACTAGTGTCACAGAAATGGTTCAAAACATAGTTAGTAAGAAGAGTCAGTCTTCTTGTACTTAAGTGGGCATTGTGCCTTTTGTATTTAATTCCGATGCAATTTCTGTATTTCATCGTCAATAAGAAGGTCCAAGGGATACAGTAAACCTGGAGTGAAGCATCGGAATCTATAACTAGTGTCACAGGAATGAATCAAAGCATAGTCAGTAAGAAGTGTCAGTCTTCTTGTACCAAAGTCGGCATTGTGCCTTTTGTATTTAATTCCGATGCAATTCCTGTGTTTCATCGTCAATACGAAGGTCCAAGGGATACAGTAAACCTGGAGTGAAACATCGGAATCTATAAGTAGTGTCACAGGGAAGGTTCAAAACACAGACAGTAAGAAGAGTCAGTATTCTTGTACTTAAATCGGCATTGTGCCTTTTGTATTTAATTCTGATGCAATTTCTGTGTGTCATCTTCAATAAGAAGGTCCAAAGGATACAGTAAACCTGAAGTGAAGCATCAGAGTCTATAACTAGTGTCACACTAATGGTTCAAAACATAGTCAGTAAGAGGAGTCAGTCTTCTTGTACATAAGTCGGCAATATGCCTTTTGTATTTAATTCCGATGCAATATCTGTGTTTCATCGTCAATAAGAAGGTCCAAGGAATACAGTAAACCTGAAGTGAAGCATCGGAATCTATAAGTAGTGCAACAGGAATGGTTCAAATCATAGACAGTGGGAAGAGTCAGTCTTCTTGTACCTATGTCGGCATTGTGGCTTTTGTATTTAATTCCGATGCAATTTCTGTGTTTCATCGTCAATAAGAAGGTCAGAGGGATACAGTAAACGTGAAGTGAAGCATCGGAATCTATAACTAGTGTCACAGGAATGGTTCAAATCATAGACAGTAGGAAGAGACAGTCTTCTTGTACTTAAGTCGGCATTGTGCTTTTTCAATTTAATTCCTATGCAATTTCTGTGTATCATCGTCAATAAGAAGGTCCAAGGAATATAGTGAACCTGGATTGAAGCATCGGAATCTATAACTAGTGTCACAGGAATGGTTCAAAACATACTCAGTAAGAAGAGTCAGTCTTCTTGTACTTAAGTCGGCATTGTGCTTATTGTATTTAATTCCGATGCTATTTTTGTGTTTCATCGTTAATAAGAAGGTCCAAGGGATACAGTAAACCGGGAGTAAAGCATCGGAATCTATAACTAGTGTCACAGAAATGGTTCAAAACATAGTCAGTAAGAAGAGTCAGTCTTCTTGTACTTAAGTGGGCATTGTGCCTTTTGTATTTAATTCCGATGCAATATCTGTATTTCATCGTCAATAAGAAGGTCCAAGGGATACAGTAAACCTGAAGTGAAGCATCGGAATCTATAACTATTGTCACAGGAATGGTTCAAATCATAGACAGTGGGATGAGTCAGTCTTCTTGTACTTAAGTCGGCATTGTGCCTTTTGTATTTCATTCCGATGCAATATCTGTGTTTCATCGTCAATAAGAAGGGCAGAGGGATGCAGTAAACCTGAAGTTAAGCATCGGAATCTATAACTAGTATCACAGGAATGGTTCAAAGCATAGACAGTAGGAAGAGTGAGTCTTCTTGTACTTAAATGGGCATTGTGCCTATTCTATTTAACTCCGATGCAATTTCTGTGTTTCATCGTCAATAAGAAGGTCCATGTGATATAGTAAACCTAGAGTGAAGCATCGGAATCTATAACTAGTGTCATAGGGGTGGTTCAGAACATTGACAGTAAGAAGAGTCATTATTCTTGTACTTAAGTCTGCATTGTGCTTTTTGTATTTAATTCCGATGCAATTTCTGTGTTTCCTCGTCAATAAGAAGCTCAGAGGGATACAGTAAACCTGATAGTGAAGCATCGGAATCTACACTCCTGGAAATGGAAAAAAGAACACATTGACACCGGTGTGTCAGACCCACCATACTTGCTCCGGACACTGCGAGAGGGCTGTACAAGCAATGATCACACGCACGGCACAGCGGACACACCAGGAACCGCGGTGTTGGCCGTCGAATGGCGCTAGCTGCGCAGCATTTGTGCACCGCCACCGTCAGTGTCAGCCAGTTTGCCATGTCATACGGAGCTCCATCGCAGTCTTTAACACTGGTAGCATGCCGCGACAGCGTGGACGTGAACCGTATGTGCAGTTGACGGACTTTGAGCAAGGGGGTATAGTGGGCATGCGGGAGGCCGGGTGGACGTACCGCCGAATTGCTCAACACGTGGGGCGTGAGGTCTCCACAGTACGTCGATGTTGTCGCCAGTGGTCGGCGGAAGGTGCACGTGCCCGTCGACCTGGGACTGGACCGCAGCGACGCACGGATGCACGCCAAGACCGTAGGATCCTACGCAGTGCCGTAGGGGACCGCACTGCCACTTCCCAGCAAATTAGGGACACTGTTGCTCCTGGGGTATCGGCGAGGACCATTCGCAACCGTCTCCATGAAGCTGGGCTACGGTCCCGCACACCGTTAGGTCGTCTTCCGCTCACGACCCAACATCGTGCAGCCCGCCTCCAGTGGTGTCGCGACAGGCGTGAATGGAGGGACGAATGGAGACGTGTCGTCTTCAGCGATGAGAGTCGCTTCTGCCTTGGTGCCAATGATGGTCGTATGCGTGTTTGGCGCCGTGAAGGTGAGCGCCACAATCAGGACTGCATACGACCGAGGCACACAGGGCCAACACCCGGCATCATGGTGTGGGGAGCGATCTCCTACACTGGCCGTACACCACTGGTGATCGTCGAGGGGACACTGAATAGTGCACGGTACATCCAAACCGTCATCGAACCCATCGTTCTACAATTCCTAGACCGGCAAGGGAACTTGCTGTTCCAAGAGGACAATGCACGTCCGCATGTATCCCGTGCCACCCAACGTGCTCTAGAAGGTGTAAGTCAACTACCCTGGCCAGCAAGATCTCTGGATCTGTCCCCCATTGAGCATGTTTGGGACTGGATGAAGCGTCGTCTCACGCGGTCTGTACGTTCAGCACGAACGCTGGTCCAACTGAGGCGCCAGGTGGAAATGGCATGGCAAGCCGTTCCACAGGACTACATCCAGCATCTCTACGATCGTCTCCATGGGAGAATAGCAGCCTGCATTGCTGCGAAAGGTGGATATACACTGTACTAGTGCCGACATTGTGCATGCTCTGTTGCCTGTGTCTATGTGCCTGTGGTTCTGTCAGTGTGATCATGTGATGTATCTGACCCCAGGAATGTGTCACTAAAGTTTCCCCTTCCTGGGACAATGATTTCACGGTGTTCTTATTTCAATTTACAGGAGTGTATAACTAGTGTCACAGGAATGGTTCAAAGCATAGACAGTAGGAAGTGTGAGTCTTCTTGTACTTAAATCGGCATTGTGCCTATTCTATTTAACTCTGATGCAATTTCTGTGTTTCATCGTCAATAAGAAGGTCCAAGGGATACAGTAAACCTGGAGTGAAGCATCGGAATCTATAACTAGTGACACAGGGATGGTTCAAAACATCGACAGTAAGAAGCGTCAGTATTCTTGTACTTAAGTCGGCATTGTGCCTTTTGTATTTAATTCCGGTGCAATTTCTGTGTTTCATCGTCAATAAGAAGGTACAAGGGATACAGTAAACCTGGAGTGAAGCACCGGAATCTATAACTAGTGTCGCAGGAACGGTTCAAAACATAGTCAGAAAGAAGAGTCAGTCTTCTTATACTTAAGTCGCCATTGTGCCTTTTGTATTGAATTCCGATGCAATTTCTGTGTCTCTTCGTCAATAAGGAGGTCCAAGGGATAAAGTAAACCTGGAGTGAAGCATCGGAATCTATAACTAGTGTCACAGGAATGAATCAAAACATAGTCAGTAAGAAGAGTCAGTCTTCTTGTACTAAAGTCGGCATTGTGAATTTTGTATTTAATTCCGATGCAATTTCTGTATTTCATCGTCAATAGGAAGGTCCAAGGGATATAGTAAATCAGGTGTGAAGCATCGGAATCTATAACTAGTGACACAGGGATGGTTCAAAACATAGACAGTAAGAAGAGTCAGTATTCTTGTACTTAAGTCGGCATTGTGCATTTTGTCTTTAATTCCGATGCTATTTCTGTGTTTCATCGTCAATAAGAAGGTCATAGGGATACAGTAAACCTGAAGTTAAGCATCGGAATCTGTAACTAGTGTCACAGGAATGGTTCAAAACATAGTCAGTAAGAAGATTCAGTCCTCTTGTACTTAATTCCTATGCAATTGTGCCTTTTGTGTTTAATTCCGATGCAATTTCTGTGTTTCATCGTCAATAAGAAGGCGCAAGGGATACAGTAAACCTGGAGTGAAGCATCGGAATCTGTAACTAGTGACACAGGGATGGTTCAAAACATCGACAGTAAGAAGAGTCAGTATTCTTCTACTTAAGTCGGCATTGTGCCTTTTGTATTTAATTCCAAAGCAATTTCTGTGTTTATTCGTCAATAAGGGGGTCCAAGGGATACAGTAAACCTGGAATGAAGCATCGGAATCTGTAACTAGTGTCACAGGAATGGTTCAAACATAGTCAGTAAGAAGAGTCAGTCTTCTTGTACTTAAGTCGGCATTGTGCCTTTTGAATTTAATTCAGATGCTATTTTTGTGTTTCATCGTCAATAAGAAGGTCAGAGGGATGCAGTAAACCTGAAGTGAAGCATCGGAATCTATAACTAGTATTACTGGAATGGTTCAAAACATAGACAGTAGGAAGAGTGAGTCTTCTTGTAATTAAATCGGCATTGTGCCTATTCTATTTAACTCCGATGCAATTTCTGTGTTTCATCGTCAATAAGAAGGTCCAATGGATACAGTAAACCTGGAGTGAAGCATCGGAATCTATAACTAGTGTCACAGGGAAGGTTCAAAACACAGACAGTAAGAAGAGTCAGTAATCTTGTACTTAAATCGGCATTGTGCCTTTTGTATTTAATTCCGATGCAATTTCTGTGTGCCATCTTCAATAAGAAGGTTCAAAGGATACAGTAAACCTGGAGTGAAGCATCGGAATCCATAACTAGTGACACAGGGATGGTTCAAAACATCGATAATAAGAGGAGTCAGTATTCTTGTACTTAAGTCGGCATTGTGCCTTTTGTATTTAATTCCGTTGCAATTCCTGTGTTTCATCGTCAATAAGAAGGTACAAGGGATACAGTAAACCAGAAGCGAAGCACCGGAATCTATAACTAGTGTCGCAGGAACGGTTCAAAACATAGTGAGAAAGAAGAGTCAGTCCTCTTGTACTTAAGTCGCCATTGTGCATTTTGAATTTAATTCCGATGCAATTTCTGTGTCTCTTCGTCAATAAGGAGGTCCAAGGGATACAGTAAACCTGGAGTGAGGCATCGGAATCTATATCTAGTGTCACAGGAATGGTTGGAAACCTAGTCAGTAAGAAGAGTCAGTCTTCTTGTTCTTAAGTCGGCATTGTGCCTTTTGTATTTAATCCCGATGCTATTTTTGTGTTTCATCGTCAATAAGAAGGTCCAAGGGATACAGTAAACCGGGAGTGAAGCATCGGAAATTATAACTAGTGTCACAGAAATGGTTCAAAATATAGTCAGTAAGAAGAGTCAGTCTTCTTGTACTTAAGTGGGCACTGTGCCTTTTGTATTTAATTCCGATGCAATTTCTGTGTGCCATCTTCAATAAGAAGGTCCAAAGGATACAGTAAACCTGAAGTGAAGCATCAGAGTCTGTAACTAGTGACACACTAATGGTTCAGAACATAGTCAGTAAGAGGAGTCAGTCTTCTTGTACATAAGTCGGCAGTGTGTCTTTTGTATTTAATTCCGATGCAATATCTGTGTTTCATCGTCAATAAGAAGGTCCAAGGAATACAGTAAACCTGAAGTGAAGCATCGGAATCTATAAGTAGTGTAACAGGAATGGTTCAAATCATAGACAGTGGGAAGAGTCAGTCTTCTTGTACCTATGTCGGCATTGTGCCTTTTGTATTTAATTCCGATGCAATTTCTGTGTTTCATCGTAAATAAGAAGTTCAGAGGGATACAGTAAACCTGAAGTGAAGCATCGGAATCTATAACTAGTGTCACAGGAATGGTTCAAATCATAGACAGTAGGAAGAGACAGTCTTCTTGTACTTAAGTCGGCATTGTGCTTTATCAATTTAATTCCTATGCAATTTCTGTGTTTCATCGTCAATAAAAAGGTCCATGGAATATAGTGAACCTGGAGTGAAGCATCGGAATCTATAACTAGTGTCACAGGAATGGTTCAAAACATAGACAGTAAGTAGGGCCAGTCTTCTTGTACTTAAGTCGGCATTGAGCCTTTTTTATTTAATTCCGATGCAATTTCCGTGTCTCTTCGTCAATAAGGAGGTCCAAGGGCTACAGTAAACCTGGAGTGAAGCATCGGAATCGATAACTAGTGTCACAGGAATGGTTCAAAACATAGTCAGTAAGAAGAGTCAGTCTTCTTGTACTTAAGTGGGCATTGTGCCTTTTGTATTTAATTCCGATGCAATTTCTGTATTTCATCGCCAATAAGAAGGTCCAAGGGATACAGTAAACCTGGAGTGAAGCATCGGAATCTATAACTAGTGTCACAGGAATGAATCAAAGCATAGTCAGTAAGAAGTGTCAGTCTTCTTGTACCAAAGTCGGCATTGTGCCTTTTGTATTTAATTCCGATGCAATTCCTGTGTTTCATCGTCAATACGAAGGTCCAAGGGATACAGTAAACCTGGAGTGAAGCATCGGAATCTATAACTAGTGTCACAGGAATGAATCAAAGCATAGTCAATGAGAAGTGTCAGTCTTATTGTACTAAAGTCGGCATTGTGCCTTTTGTATTTAATTCCGATGCAATTTCTGTGTTTCATCGTCAATAAGAAGGTCCAAGGGATACAGTAAACCTGCAGTGAATCATCGGAATCTATAACTAGTGTCACAGGGAAGGTTCAAAACACAGACAGTAAGAAGAGTCAGTATTCTTGTACTTAAATCGGCATTGTGACTTTTGTATTTAATTCCGATGCAATTTCTGTGTGGCATCTTCAATAAGAAGGTCCAAAGGATACAGTAAACCTGAAGTGAAGCATCAGAGTCTATAACTAGTGTCACACTAATGGTTCAAATCATAGTCAGTAACAGGAGTCAGTCTTCTTGTACATAAGTCGGCAGTATGCCTTTTGTATTTAATTCCGATGCAATATCTGTGTTTCATCGTCAATAAGAAGGTCCAAGGAATACAGTAAACCTGAAGTGAAGCATCGGAATCTATAAGTAGTGTAACAGGAATGGTTCAAATCATAGACAGTGGGAAGAGTCAGTGTTCTTGTACCTATGTCGGCATTGTGGCTTTTGTATTTAATTCCGATGCAATTTCTGTGTTTCATCGTCAATAAGAAGGTCAGAGGGATACAGTAAACCTGAAGTGAAGCATCGGAATCTGTAACTAGTGTCACAGGAATGGTTCAAATCATAGACAGTAGGAAGAGACAGTCTTCTTGTACTTAAGTCGGCATTGTGCTTTTTCAATTTAATTCCTATGCAATTTCTGTGTTTCATCGTCAATAAGAAGGTCCAAGAAATATAGTGAACCTGGATTGAAGCATCGGAATCTATAACTAGTGTCACAGGAATGGTTCAAAACATAGTCAGTAAGAAGAGTCAGTCTTCTTGTACTTAAGTCGGCATTGTGCCTATTGTATTTAATTCCGATGCTATTTCTGTGTTTCATCGTTAATAAGAAGGTCCGAGGGATACAGTAAACCGGGAGTGAAGCATCGGAATCTATAACTAGTGTCACAGTAATGGTTCAAAACATAGTCAGTAAGAAGAGTCAGTCTTCTTGTACTTAAGTGGGCATTGTGCCTTTTGTATTTAATTCCGATGCAATTTCTGTATTTCATCGTCAATAAGAAGGTCCAAGGGATACAGTAAACCTGGAGTGAAGCATCGGAATCTATAACTAGTGTCACAGGAATGAATCAAGGCATAGTCAGTAAGAAGTGTCAGTCTTCTTGTACCAAAGTCGGCATTGTGCCTTTTGTATTTAATTCCGATGCAATTCCTGTGTTTCATCGTCAATACGAAGGTCCAAGGGATACAGTAAACCTGGAGTGAAGCATCGGAATAGATAACTAGTGTCACAGGGATGGTTCAAAGCACAGACAGTAAGAAGAGTCAGTATTCTTGTACTTAAATCGGCATTGTGCCTTTTGTATTTAATTCCAATGCAAATTCTGTGTTTCATCTTCAATAAGAAGGTCCAAAGGATACAGTAAACCTGAAGTGAAGCATCATAGTCTATTACTAGTGTCACAGGAATGGTTCAAAACATAGTCGGTAAGAGCAGTCAGTCTTCTTGTACATAAGTCGGCATTGTGCCTTTTGTATTTAATTCCGATGCAATTTCTGTGTTTCATCGTCAATAAGAAGGTCAGAAGGATACAGTAAACCTGAAGTGTAGCATCGGAAACTATAACTAGTGCCACAGGAATGGTTCAAATCATAGACAGTAGGAAGAGACAGTCTTCTTGTACTTAAGCCGTCATTGTGACTTTTCAATTTAATTCCTATGCAATTTCTGTGTTTCATCGTCAATAAGAAGGTCCAAGGGATCCAGTAAACCTGGAGTGAAGCATCGGAATCTATAACTACTGTCACAGGAATGATTCAAAGCATCGACAGTAAGAGGAATCAGTCATCTTGTACTTAATTCGGCATTGTGCCTTTAATATTTAATTCCGATGCAATTTCTGTGTTTCATCGTTAATAAGAAGGTCAGAGGGATACAGTAAATCTGAAGTCAAGCATCGGAATCTATAACTAGTGTCACAGGAATGGTTCAAAGCACAGTCAGTAAGAAGAGTCAGTCTTCTTGTACTTGAGTCGGCATTGTGCCTTTTGTATTTAATTCCGATGCAATTTCTGTGCTTCTCCGTCAATAAGGAGGTCCAAGGGATACAGTAAACGTGGAGTGAAGCATGGGAATCTATAACTAGTGTCACAGGAATGGTTCAATCATAGTCAGTAAGAAGCGTCAGTCTTCTTGTACTTAAGTCGGCATTGTGCCTTTTGTATTTAATTCCGATTCTATTTTTGTGTTTCATCGTCAATAAGAAGGTCCAAGGGATACAGTAAACCGGAACTTAAGCATCGGATTCTATAACTAGTGTCACAGAAATGGTTCAAAGCATAGTCAGTAAGAAGAGTCAGTCTTCTTGTACTTAAGTCGGCATTGTGCCTTTTGTATTTAATTACTATGCAATTTCTGTGTTTCATCGTCAATAAGAAGGTCCAAGGGATACAGTAAACCTGGAGTGAAGCATCGGAATCTATAACTAGAGTCACAGGAATGAATCGAAACATAGTCAGTAAGAAGAGTCAGCCTTCTTGTTCTAAAGTTGGCATTGTGCCTTTTGTATATAATTCCGATGCAATTTCTGTGTTTCATCGTCAATAAGAAGGTCCAAGGGATACAGTAAACCTGGAGTGAATCATCGGAATCTATAACTAGTGTCACAGGGATGGTTCAAATCATAGACAGTAAGAAAAGTCAGTATTCTTGTACTTATGTCGGCATTGTGGCTTTTGTAATTAATTCCGATGCAATTTCTGTGTTTCATTTTCACTAAGACGGTCCGAGGGATACAGTAAACCAGAGGTGAAGCATCAGAGTCTATAACTAGTGTCACAGGAATGGTTCAAAACATAGTCATTAAGAAGAGTCAGTCTTCTTGTACATAAGTCGGCATTGTGCATTTTGTATTTAATTCCGATGCAATTTCTGTGTTTCATCGTCAATTAGTAGGTCCAATGGATACAGTAAACCTGGAGTGAAGCATCGGAATCTATAGCTAGAGTCACAGGAATGAATCGAAACATAGTCAGTAAGAAGAGACAGCCTTCTTGTACTTAAGTTGGCATTGTGACTTTTGTACTTAGTTCCGATGCAATTTCTGTATTACACCATCAATAAGAAGGTCAGATGGATACAGTAAACCTGAAGTGAAGGATCGGAATCTATAACTAGGGTCACAGGAATGGATCAAAACATAGACAGTAGGAAGAGACAGTCTTCATGTACTTAAGTCGGCATTGTGCCTTTTCTATTTAATTCCTATGCAATTTCTGTGTTTCATCGTCAATAAGAAGGTCCAAGGGATATAGTAAACCTGGAGTGAAGCATCGGAATCTATAACTAGTGTCACAGGAATGGTTCAAACATAGACAGTTAGTAGGGTCAGTCTTCTTGTACTTATGTCGGCATTGTGCCTTTTTTATTTAATTCCGATGCAATTTCTGTGTTTCATCGTCAATAAGAAGGTCCAAGGGATACAGTAAACCTGGAGTGAAGCATCGGAATCTATAACTACTGTCACAGGAATGGTTCAAATCATCGACAGTAAGAAGAGTCAGTCCTCTTGTACTTAGTTCGGCATTGTGCCTTCAATATTTAACTCCGATGCAATTTCTGTGTTTCATCGTTAATAAGAAGGTCAGAGGGATGCAGTAAATCTGAAGTCAAGCATCGGAATCTATAACTAGTGTCACAGGAATGGTTCAAAACATAGTCAGTGAGAACAATCAGTCTTCTTATACTTAAGTCGGCATTGTGCCTTTTTTATTTAATTCCGATGCAATTTCTGTGTTTCATCGTCAATAAGAAGGTCCAAGGGATACAGTAAACCTGAAGTGAAGCATCGGAATCTGTAACTAGTGTCACAGGAATAGTTCAACGCATAGACAGTAAGAAGAGTCAGTCTTCTTGTACTTATGTCGGCATTGTGCCTTTTTTATTTAATTCCGATGCAATTTCTGTGTTTCATCGTCAATATGAAGGTCCAAAGGATACAGTAAACCTGGAGTGAAGCATCGGAATCTATAATAAGTGTCACAGGAAACGTTCAAATCATAGACAGTGGGATGAGTCAGTCCTCTTGTACTTAAGACGGCATTGCGCCTTTTGCATTTAATTCCGATGCAATATCTGTGTTTCATCGTCAATAAGAAGGTCAGAGGGATGCAGTAAACCTGAAGTGAAGCATCGGAATCAATAACTAGTGTCACAGGAATGGTTCATAGCATAGACAGTAGGAAGAGTCAGTCTTCTTGTGCTTAAATCGGCATTGTGCCTTTTCTATTTAACTCTGATGCAATTTCTGTGTTTCATAGTCAATATGAAGGTCAGAGGGATACAGTAAACCTGAAGTGAAGCATCGGAATCTGTAACTAGTGTCACAGGAATGGTTCAAAACATAGTCAGTAAGAAGAATTAGTCCTCTTGTACTTATTTCCTATGCAATTGTGCCTTTTGTATTTAATTCCGATGCAATTTCTGTGTTTCATCGTCAATAAGAAGGCCCAAGGGATACAGTAAACCTGGAGTGAAGCATCGGAATCTATAACTATTGACACAGGGATGATTCAAAACATCGACAGTAAGAAGAGTCAGTATTCTTGTACTTAAGTCGGCATTGTGCCTTTTGTATTTAATTCCAAAGCAATTTCTGTGTTTCTTCGTCAATAAGAAGGTCCAAGGTATACAGTAAACCTGGAGTGAAGCATCGGAATCTATAACTAGTGACACAGGGATGGTTCAAAACATCGACACTGAGAAGAGTCAGTATTCTTGTACTTAAGTCGGCATTGTGCCTTTTGTATTTCATTCCGATGCACCACTTTTTGTGTTTCATCGTCAATAAGAAGGTCCAAGGGATACAGTAAACCTGAAGTGAAGCATCGGAATCTATAACTAGTGTCACAGGAATGGTTCAAACATAGTCAGTAAGAAGAGTCAGTCTTCTTGTACTTAAGTCGGCATTGTGCCTTTTCTATTTAACTCCGATGCAAATTCTGTGTATCATCGTCAATAAGAAGGTCCAAGGGATATAGTAAACCTGGAGTGAAGCATCGAATCTATAACTATTGTCACAGGAATGGTTCAAATCATAGACAGTGGGAAGAGTCAGTCTTCTTGTACTTAAGTCGGCATTGTGCCTTTTGTATTTCATTCCGATGCAATATCTGTGTTTCATCGTCAATAAGAAGGTCAGAGGGATGCAGTAAACCTGAAGTGAAGCATCGGAATCTATTACTAGTATCACAGGAATGGTTCAAAGCATAGACAGTAGGAAGAGTGAGTCTTCTTGTACTTAAATCGGCATTGTGCCTATTCTATTTAACTCCGATGCAATTTCTGTGTTTCATCGTCAATAAGAAGGTCCATGTGATATAGTAAACCTAGAGTGAAGCATCGGAATCTATAACTAGTGTCATAGGGGTGGTTCAAAACATTGACAGTAAGAAGAGTCATTATTCTTGTACTTAAGTCTGCATTGTGCTTTTTGTATTTAATTCCGATGCAATTTCTGTGTTTCCTCGTCAATAAGAAGGTCAGAGTGATACAGTATACCTGATAGTGAAGCATCGGAATCTATAACTAGTGTCACAGGAATGGTTCAAAGCATAGACAGTAGGAAAAGTGAGTCTTCTTGTACTTAAATCGGCATTGTGCCTATTCTATTGAACTCCGATGCAATTTCTGTGTTTCATCGTCTATAAGAAGGTCCAAGGGATACAGTAAACCTGGAGTGAAGCATCGGAATCTATAACTAGTGACACAGGGATGGTTCAAAACATCGACAGTAAGAAGAGTCAGTATTCTTGTACTTAAGTCGGCATTGCGCCTTTTGTCTTTAATTCCGGTGCAATTTCTGTGTTTCATCGTCAATAAGAAGGTACAAGGGATACAGTAAACCTGAAGTGAAGCACTGGAATCTATAACTAGTGTCGCAGGAACGGTTCAAAACATTGTCAGAAAGAAGAGTCAGTCTTCTTATACTTAAGTCGCCATTGTGCCTTTTGTATTTAATTCCGATGCAACTTCTGTGTCTCTTCGTCAATATGGAGGTCCAAGGGTACAGTAAACCTGGAGTGAAGAATCGGAATCTATAACTAGTGTCACAGGAATGAATCAAAACATAGTCAGTAAGAAGAGTCAGTCTTCTTGTACTTAAGTCGGCATTGTGCCTTTTGTATTTAATTCCGATGCTATTTTTGTGTTTCATCGTCAATAAGCAGGTCCAAGGGATACAGTAAACCGGGAGTGAAGCATCGGAAACAATACTAGTGTCACACAAATGGTTCAAAACATAGTCAGTAAGAAGAGTCAGTCTTCTTGTACTTAAGTGGGCATTGTGCATTTTGTATTTAATTCCGATGCAATTTCTGTATTTCATCGTCAATAAGAAGGTCCAAGGGATTCAGTAAACCTGGAGTGAAGCATCGGAATCTATAACTAGTGTCACAGGAATGAATCAAAGCATAGTCAGTAAGAAGTGTCAGTCTTCTTGTACTAAAGTCGGCATTGTGAATTTTGTATTTAATTCCGATGCAATTTCTGTATTTCATCGTCAATAGGAAGGTCCAAGGGATATAGTAAATCAGGTGTAAAGCATCGGAATCTATAACTAGTGACACAGGGATGGTTCAAAACATAGACATTAAGAAGAGTCAGTATTCTTGTACTTAAGTCGGCATTGTGCATTTTGTCTTTAATTCCGATGCTATTTCTGTGTTTCATCGTCAATAAGAAGGTCAGAGGGATACAGTAAACCTGAAGTGAAGCATCGGAATCTGTAACTAGTGTCACAGGAATGGTTCAAAACATAGTCAGTAAGAAGATTCAGTCCTCTTGTACTTAATTCCCATGCAATTGTGCCTTTTGTATTTAATTCCGATGCAATTTCTGTGTTTCATCGTCAATAAGAAGGCCCAAGGGATACAGTAAACCTGGAGTGAAGCGTCGGAATCTGTAACTAGTGACACAGGGATGGTTCAAATCATCGACAGTAAGAAGAGTCAGTATTCTTGTACTTAAGTCGGCATTGTGCCTTTTGTATTTAATTCCAAAGAAATTTCTGTGTTTCTTCGTCAATAAGGAGGTCCAAGGGATACAGGAAACCTGGAATGAAGCATCGGAATCTATAACTAGTGTCACAGCAATGGTTCAAAACATAGTCAGTAAGAAGAGTCAGTCTTCTTGTACTTAAGTCGGCATTGTGCCTTTTGAATTTAATTCCTATGCAATTTCTGTGTTTCCTCGTCAATAAGAAGGTCAGGGGGATACAGTAAACCTGAAGTGAAGCATCGGAATCTAAAACTAGTGTCACAGGAATGGTTCAAACATAGTCAGTAAGAAGAATCAGTCTTCTTGTACTTAATTCCGATGCAATTGTGCCTTTTGTATTTAATTCCGATGCAATTTCTGTGTGTCATCGTCAATATGAACATCCAAGGGATACAGTAAACCTGGAGTGAAGCATCGGAATCTATAACTAGTGACACAGGGATGGTTCAAAACATCGACAGTAAGAAGAGTCAGTATTCTTGTACTTAAGTCGCCATTGTGCATTTTGAATTTAATTCCGATGCAATTTCTGTGTCTCTTCGTCAATAAGGAGGTCCAAGGGATACAGTAAACCTGGAGTGAAGCATCGGAATCTATATCTAGTGTCACAGGAATGGTTGAAAACATAGTCAGTAAGAAGAGTCAGTCTTCTTGTACTTAAGTCGGCATTGTGCCTTTTGTAGTTAATTCCGATGCTATTTTTGTGTTTCATCGTCAATAAGAAGGTCCAAGGGATACAGTAAACCGGGAGTGAAGCATCGGAAAATATAACTAGTGTCACAGAAATGGTTCAAAACATAGTCAGTAAGAAGAGTCAGTCTTCTTGTACTTAAGTGGGCATTGTGCCTTTTGTATTTAATTCCGATGCAATTTCTGTATTTCATCGTCAATAAGAAGGTCCAAGGTATACAGTAAACCTGGAGTGAAGCATCGGAATCTATAACTAGTGTCACAGGAATGAATCAAAGCATAGTCAGTAAGAAGTGTCAGTCTTCTTGTACTAAAGTCAGCATTGTGCCTTTTGTATTTAATTCCGATGCAATTTCTGTGTTTCATCGTCAATAAGAAGGTCCAAGGGATACAGTAAACCTGGAGTGAAGCATCGGAATCTATAACTAGTGTCACAGGGAAGGTTCAAATCACAGACAGTAAGAAGAGTCAGTATTCTTGTACTTAAATCGGCATTGTGCCTTTTGTATTTAATTCCGATGCAATTTCTGTGTGTCATCTTCAATAAGAAGGACCAAAGGATACAGTAAACCTGAAGTGAAGCATCAGAGTCTATAACTAGTGTCACAGGAATGGTTCAAAACATAGTCAGTAAGAGGAGTCAGTCTTCTTGTACATAAGTCGGCAGTGTGCCTTTTGTATTTCATTCCGATGCAATATCTGTGTTTCATCGTCAATAAGAAGGTCCAAGGAATACAGTAAACCTGAAGTGAAGCATCGGAATCTATAACTAGTGTAACAGGAATGGTTCAAATCATAGACAGTGGGAAGAGTCAGTCTTCTTGTACCTATGTCGGCAGTGTGCCTTTTGTATTTAATTCCGATGCAATTTCTGTGTTTCATCGTCAACAAGAAGGTCAGAGGGATACAGTAAACCTGAAGTGAAGCATCGGAATCTATAACTAGTGTCACAGGAATGGTTCAAATCATAGACAGTAGGAAGAGACAGTCTTCTTGTACTTAAGCCGGCATTGTGACTTTTCAATTTAATTCCTATGCTATTTCTGTGTTTCATCGTCAATAAGAATGTCCAAGGGATATAGTAAACCTGGAGTGATGCATCGGAATCTATAACTAGTGTCACAGGAATGGTTCAAAACATAGTAAGTAGGGTCGGTCTTCTTGTACTGAAGTCGGCATTGAGCCTTTTTTATTTAATTCCGATGCAATTTCTGTGTTTCATCGTCAATAAGAAGGTCCAAGGGATCCAGTAAACCTGGAGTGAAGCATCGGAATCTATAACTACTGTCACAGGAATGGTTCAAAACATCGACAATAAGAGGAGTCGGTCATCTTGTACTTAATTCGGCATTGTGCCTTTAGTATTTAATTCCGATGCAATTTCTGTATTTCATCGTTAATAAGAAGGTCAGAGGGATACAGTAAACCTGGAGTAATGCATCGGAATCTATAACTAGTGACACAGGGATGGATCAAAGCATAGGCAGTAACAAGAGTCAGTATTCTTGTACTTAAGTCGGCATTGTGCCTTTTGTATTTAATTCCGATGCAATTTCTGTGTTTCATCGTCAATAAGAAGGTCCAAGGGATACAGTAAACCTGAAGTGAAGCAACGGAATCTACAACTAGTGTCACAGGACTGGTTCAAAACATAGTCAGTAAGAAGAGTCAGTCTTCTTGTACTTGTGTCGGCATTGTGCCTTTTGTATTTAATTCCGATGCAATTTCTGTGTTTCTTTGTCAATAAGGAGGTCCAAGGGATACAGTAAACCTGGAGTGAAGCATGGGAATCTATAACTAGAGTCACAGGAATGGTTCAATCATAGTCAGTAAGAAGCGTCAGTCTTCTTGTACTTAAGTCGGCGTTGTGCCTTTTGTATTTAATTCCGATGCTATTTTTGTGTTTCATCGTCAATAAGAAGGTCCAAGGGATACAGTAAACCGGGACTTAAGCATCGGATTCTATAACTAGTGTCACAGGGATGGTTCAAATCATAGACAGTAAGAAGAGTCAGTATTCTTGTACTTATGTCGGCATTGTGGCTTTTGTAATTAATTCCGATGCAATTTCTGTGTTTCATCTTCAATAAGACGGTCCGAGGGATACAGTAAACCTGAAGTGAAGCATCAGAGTCTATAACTAGTGTCACAGGAATGGTTCAAAACATAGTCAGTAAGAAGAGTCAGTCTTCTTGTACATAAGTCGGCATTGTGCCTTTTGTATTTTATCCCGATGCAATTTCTGTGTTTCATCGTCAATTAGTAGGTCCAAGGGATACCGTAAACCTGGAGTGAAGCATCGGAATCTATAACTAGAGTCACAGGAATGAATCGAAACATAGTCAGTAAGAAGAGACAGCCTTCCTGTACTTAAGTTGGCATTGTGACTTTTGTATTTAGTGCCGATGCAATTTCTGTATTTCACCATCAATAAGAAGGTCAGATGGATACAGTAAACCTGAAGTGAAGGGTCGGAATCTATAACTATGGTCACAGGAATGGATCAAAACATAGACAGTAGGAAGAGACAGTCTTCATGTACTTAAGTCGGCATTGTGCCTTTTCTATTTAATTCCTGTGCAATTTCTGTGTTTCATCGTCAATAAGAAGGTCCAAGGGATACAGTTAACCTGGAGTGAAGCATCGGAATCTATAACTACTGTCACAGGAATGGTTCAAAAGATCGACAGTAAGAAGAGTCAGTCTTCTTGTACTTAGTTCGGCAATGTGCCTTCAATATTTAACTCCGATGCAATTTCTGCGTTTCATCGTTAATAAGAAGGTCAGAGGGATGCAGTAAATCTGAAGTCAAGCATCGGAATCTATAACTAGTGTCACAGGAATGGTTCAAAACATAGTCAGTGAGAACAATAAGTCTTCTTGTACTTAAGTCGGCATTGTGCCTTTTGTATTTAATACCGATGCAATATCTGTGTTTCATCGTCAATAAGAAGGTCCAAGGGATACACTAAACCTGAAGTGTAGCATCAGAACTTATAACTAGTTTCACAGGATTGGTTCAAACATAGTAAAAAAAGAGTCAGTCTTCATGTACATAAGGCGGCATTGTGCCTTTTGTATTTAATTCCGATGCAAGTTCTGTGTTTAATCGTCAATAAGAAGGTCCAAGGGATACAGTACACCTGAAGTGAAGCATCGCAAGCTATAACTAGTGTAACAGGAATGGTTCCAAGCATAAACAGTGGTAAGAGTCAGTCTTCTTGCACTTAAGTCGGCATAGTGCCTTTTGTATTTAATTCCGATGCAATTTCTGTGTTTCATCGTCAATAAGAAGGTCCATAGGATATAGTAAACCTGGAGTGAAGCATCGGAATCTATAACTAGTGTCACAGTAATGGTTCAAACATAGACAGTAAGTACGGTCAGTCTTCTTGTACTTAAGTCGGCATTGTGCCTTTTTTTTTTATTTCCGATGCAA
Organism: Schistocerca piceifrons; assembly: GCF_021461385.2. Taxonomy (NCBI): domain Eukaryota; kingdom Metazoa; phylum Arthropoda; class Insecta; order Orthoptera; family Acrididae; genus Schistocerca; species Schistocerca piceifrons. Next base: position 374,709 of record NW_025728956.1, on the reverse strand, counting down.
TTTCTGTGTTTCATCGTCAATAGGAAGGTCCTAGGGATACAGTAAACCTAAAGTGAAGCACCGGAATCTATAACTAGTGTCACATGAATGGTTCAAATCATAGTCAGTAAGAAGAGTCAGTCTTCTTGTACTTAAGTCGCCATTGTGCCTTTTGTATTTCATTACGATGCAGTTTCCGTGTTTCATCGTCAATAAGAAGGTCTAACGAATACAGTAAACCTGGAGTGAAGCATCGGAATCTATAACTAGTCTCACATGAATGGTTCAAAACAAAGACAGTAAGAAGAGTCAGTCTTCTTGTACTTAATTCAGCATTGTGCCTTTTGTATTTAATTCCGATGCAATTTCTATGTTTCATCGTCAAAAAGAAGGTCAGAGGGATACAGTAAACCTGAAGTGAAGCATCGGAATCTATAACTAGTGTCACAGGAATGGTTCAAAACATAGTCAGTAAGAAGAGTCAGTCTTCTTGTACTTAAGTCGGCATTGTGCCTTTTGTATTTAATTCCGATGCAATTTCTGTGTTTCTTCGTCAATAAGGAGGTCCAAGGGATACAGTAAACCTGGAGTGAAGCATCGGAATCTATAACTAGTGTCACAGGAATGTTTCAAAGCATAGTCAGTAAGAAGAGTCAGTCTTCTTGTACTAAAGTCGGCATTGTGCCTTTTGTATTTAATTCCGATGCAATTTCTGTGTTTCATCGTCAATAAGAAGGTCCAAGGGATACAGTAAAACTGGAGTGAAGCATCGGAATCTATAACTAGTCTCACATGGATGGTTCACATCATAGACAGCAAGAAGAGTCAGTATTCTTGTACTTAAGTCGGCATTGTGCCTTTCGTATTTAATTCCGATGCAATTTCTGTGTTTAATCGTCAATAAGAAGGTCCAAGGGATACAGTAAACCTGAAGTGAAGCATCGCAATCTATAACTAGTGTAACAGAAATGGTTCAAAGCATAAACAGTGGGAAGAGTCAGTCTTCTTGTACTTAAGTCGGCATAGTCCCATTTGTATTTAATTCCGATGCAATTTCTGTGTTTCATCGTCAATAAGAAGGTCAGAGGGATACAGTAAACCTGAAGTGAAGCATCGGAATCTATAACTAGTGTCACAGGAATGGTTCAAGACATAGACAGTAGGAAGAGACAGTCTTCTTGTACTTAAGTCGGCATTGTGCCTTTTGTATTTAATTCCGATGCAATTTCTGTGTTTCGTCGTCAATAACAACGTCCAAGGGATATAGTATACCTGGAGTGAAGCATCGGAATCTATAACTAGTGTCACAGGAATGGTTCAAACATAGACAGTAAGTAGGGTCAGTCTTCTTGTACTTAAGTCGGCATTGTGCCTTTTTAATTTAATTCCGATGCAATTTCTGTGTTTCATCGTCAATAAGAAGGTCCAAGGGATACAGTAAACCTGGAGTGAAGCATCGGAAACTATAACTACTGTCACAGGAATGGTTCAAACATCGACAGTAAGAAGAGTCATTCTTCTTGTGCTTAATTCGGCATTGTGCCTTTAATATTTAATTCCGATGCAATTTCTGTGTTTCATCGTTAATAAGAAGGTCAGAGGGATACAGTAAATCTGAAGTCAAGCATCGGAATCTATAACTAGTGTCACAGGAGTGGTTCAAATCATAGTCAGTGAGAAGAGTCAGTCTTCTTGTACTTAAGTCGGCAGTGTGCCTTTTGTAATTAATTCCGATGCAATATCTGAGTTTCATCGTCAATAATAAGGTCCAAGGGATACACTTAACCTGAAGTTTAGCATCAGAATCTATAACTAGTGTCACATGAATGGTTCAAATCATAGTCAGTAAGATGAGTCAGTCTTCTTGTACTTAAGTCGCCATTGTGCCTTTTGTATATCATTCCGATGCTATTTCTGTGTTTCATCGTCAATAAGAAGGTCCAACGGATACAGTAAACCTGGAGTGAAGCATCGGAATCTATTACTAGTGTCACATGAATGGTTCAAAACAGTGACAGTAAGAAGAGTCAGTCTTCTTGGACCTAATTCGGCATTGTGCCTTTTGTATTTAACTCCGATGCAATTTCTATGTTTCATCGTCAATAAGAAGGTCAGATGGATACAGTAAACCTGAAGTGAAGCATCGGAATCTATAACTAGAGTCACAGGAAGGGTTCAAAACATAGTCAGTAAGAAAAGTCAGTCTTCTTGTACATAAGTCGGCATTGTGCCTTTTGTATTTAATTCCGACGCAATTTCTGTGTTTCATCGCCAATACGAAGGTCCTAGGGATACAGTAAACCTGGAGTGAATCATTGGAACCTATAACTAGTGACACAGGGATGTTTCAAATCATAGACAGGAAGAAGAGTCAGTATTCTTGTACTTAAGTCGGCATTGTGCCTTTTGTATTTAATTCCGATGCAATTTCTGTCTTTCATCGTCAATAAGAAGGTCCAAGGGATACAGTAAACCTGAAGTGAAGCACCGGAATCTGTAACTAGTGTCACATGAATGGTTCAAATCATAGTCAGTAAGAAGAGTCAGTCTTCTTGTACTTAATTCGCCATTGTGCCTTTAGTATTTAATTCCGATGCAATTTCTGTGTTTCATCGTTAATAAGAAGGTCCGAGGGATACAGAAAATCTGAAGTCAAGCAACGGAATCTATAACTAGTGTCACAGGAATGGTTCAAAACATAGTCAGTAAGAAGAGTCAGTCTTCTTGTACTTAAGTCGGCATTGTGCATTTTGTATTTAATTCCGATGCAATTTCTGTGTTTCATCGTCAATAACAAGGTCCAAGGGATACACTAAACCTGAAGTGTAGCATCAGAATCTATAACTAGTGTCACAGGAATGGTTCAAACATAGTCAGTAAGAAGAGTCCGTCTTCTTGTACTTAAGTCGCCATTGTGCCTTTTGTATTTCCTTCCGATGCAATTTCTGTGTTTCATTGTAAATAAGAAGGTCCAAGGGATACAGTAAACCTGGAGTGAAACATCGGAATCTATAACTAGTGTCACAGGAATGGTTCAAGTCATAGACAGTAAGAAGAGTCAGTCTTCTTGTACTTAATTCGGCACTGTGCCTTTTGGATTTAATTCCGATGCTATTTCCGTGTTTCATCGTCAATAAGAAGGTCCAAGGGATACAGTAAACCTGATGTGAAGCATCGGAATGTAAAAATGATCTCACAGGTGAGGTTCAAAACATACACAGTGAGAAGAGTCAGTCTTCTTGTTCTTAAGTCGGCATTCGGTCTCTTGTATTTAATTCCGATGCAATTTCTGTGTTTCTTTGTCAATAAGAATGTTAAATGGATACAGTAAGCCTGAAGTGAAGAATTGGAATCTAAAACTGGTCTCACAGGAAAGGTTCAAATCATACACAGTAAGAAGAGTCAGTCTTCTTGTACTTAAGTCGGCGTTGTGCCTTTTGTATTTAATTCCGATGCAATTTCTGTGTTTCATCGTCAATAAATATGTCCAAGGGATCCAGTAAACCTAAAGTGAAGCATCAGAGTCTATAACTAGTGTCACAGGAATGGTTCAAAACAGTCAGTAAGAAGAGTCCGTCTTCTTGTACTTAATTCGCCATTGTGCCTTTAGTATTTAATTCCGATGCAATTTCTGTGTTTCATCGTTAATAAGAAGGTCCGAGGGATACAGTTAACCTGGAGTGAAGCATCGGAATCTATAACTACTGTCACAGGAATGGTTCAAAAGATCGACAGTAAGAAGAGTCAGTCTTCTTGTACTTAGTTCGGCAATGTGCCTTCAATATTTAACTCCGATGCAATTTCTGCGTTTCATCGTTAATAAGAAGGTCAGAGGGATGCAGTAAATCTGAAGTCAAGCATCGGAATCTATAACTAGTGTCACAGGAATGGTTCAAAACATAGTCAGTGAGAACAATAAGTCTTCTTGTACTTAAGTCGGCATTGTGCCTTTTGTATTTAATACCGATGCAATATCTGTGTTTCATCGTCAATAAGAAGGTCCAAGGGATACACTAAACCTGAAGTGTAGCATCAGAACTTATAACTAGTTTCACAGGATTGGTTCAATTATAGTAAAAAAAGAGTCAGTCTTCATGTACATAAGGCGGCATTGTGCCTTTTGTATTTAATTCCGATGCAAGTTCTGTGTTTAATCGTCAATAAGAAGGTGCAAGGGATACAGTACACCTGAAGTGAAGCATCGCAAGCTATAACTAGTGTAACAGGAATGGTTCCAAGCATAAACAGTGGTAAGAGTCAGTCTTCTTGCACTTAAGTCGGCATAGTGCCTTTTGTATTTAATTCCGATGCAATTTCTGTGTTTCATCGTCAATAAGAAGGTCAGAGGGATACAGTAAATCTGAAGTAAAGCATTGGAATCTATAACTAGTGTCACAGGAATGGTTCAAGGCATAGACAGTAGGAAGAGACAGTCTTCTTGTACTTAAGTCGGCATTGTGAATTTTTTATTTAATTCCGATGCAATTTCTGTGTTTCATCGTCAATAAGAAGGTCCATAGGATATAGTAAACCTGGAGTGAAGCATCGGAATCTATAACTAGTGTCACAGTAATGGTTCAAACATAGACAGTAAGTACGGTCAGTCTTCTTGTACTTAAGTCGGCATTGTGCCTTTTTTTTTATTTCCGATGCAATTTCTGTGTTTCATCGTCAATAGGAAGGTCCTAGGGATACAGTAAACCTAAAGTGAAGCACCGGAATCTATAACTAGTGTCACATGAATGGTTCAAATCATAGTCAGTAAGAAGAGTCAGTCTTCTTGTACTTAAGTCGCCATTGTGCCTTTTGTATTTCATTACGATGCAGTTTCTGTGTTTCATCGTCAATAAGAAGGTCTAACGAATACAGTAAACCTGGAGTGAAGCATCGGAATCTATAACTAGTCTCACATGAATGGTTCAAAACAAAGACAGTAAGAAGAGTCAGTCTTCTTGTACTTTATTCAGCATTGTGCCTTTTGTATTTAATTCCGATGCAATTTCTATGTTTCATCGTCAAAAAGAAGGTCAGAGGGATACAGTAAACCTGAAGTGAAGCATCGGAATCTATAACTAGTGTCACAGGAATGGTTCAAAACATAGTCAGTAAGAAGAGTCAGTCTTCTTGTACTTAAGTCGGCATTGTGCCTTTTGTATTTAATTCCGATGCAATTTCTGTGTTTCTTCGTCAATAAGGAGGTCCAAGGGATACAGTAAACCTGGAGTGAAGCATCGGAATCTATAACTAGTGTCACAGGGATGATTCAAAGCATAGTCAGTAAGAAGAGTCAGTCTTCTTTTTCTAAAGTCGGCATTGTGCCTTTTGTATTTAATTCCGATGCAATTTCTGTGTTTCATCGTCAATAAGAAGGTCCAAGGGATACAGTAAAACTGGAGTGAAGCATCGGAATCTATAACTAGTGTCACATGGATGGTTCACATCATAGACAGTAAGAAGAGTCAGTATTCTTGTACTTAAGTCGGCATTGTGCCTTTCGTATTTAATTCCGATGCAATTTCTGAGTTTAATCGTCAATAAGAAGGTCCAAGGGATACAGTAAACCTGAAGTGAAGCATCGCAATCTATAACTAGTGTAACAGAAATGGTTCAAAGCATAAACAGTGGGAAGGGTCAGTCTTCTTGTACTTAAGTCGGCATAGTCCCATTTGTATTTAATTCAGATGCAATTTCTGTGTTTCATCGTCAATAAGAAGGTCAGAGGGATACAGTAAACCTGAAGTGAAGCATCGGAATCTATAACTAGTGTCACAGGAATGGTTCAAGACATAGACAGTAAGAAGAGTCATTCTTCTTGTACTTAAGTCGGCATTGTGCTTTTCGTATTTAATTCCGATGCAATTTCTGTGTTTCATCGTCAATAACAACGTCCAAGGGATATAGTATACCTGGAGTGAAGCATCGGAATCTATAACTAGTGTCACAGGAATGGTTCAAACATAGACAGTAAGTAGGGTCAGTCTTCTTGTACTTAAGTCGGCATTGTGCCTTTTTAATTTAATTCCGATGCAATTTCTGTGTTTCATCGTCAATAAGAAGGTCCAAGGGATACAGTAAACCTGGAGTGAAGCATCGGAAACTATAACTACTGTCACAGGAATGGTTCAAACATCGACAGTAAGAAGAGTCATTCTTCTTGTGCTTAATTCGGCATTGTGCCTTTAATATTTAATTCCGATGCAATTTCTGTGTTTCATCGTTAATAAGAAGGTCAGAGGGATACAGTAAATCTGAAGTCAAGCATCGGAATCTATAACTAGTGTCACAGGAGTGGTTCAAATCATAGTCAGTGAGAAGAGTCAGTCTTCTTGTACTTAAGTCGGCAGTGTGCCTTTTGTAATTAATTCCGATGCAATATCTGAGTTTCATCGTCAATAATAAGGTCCAAGGGATACACTTAACCTGAAGTTTAGCATCAGAATCTATAACTAGTGTCACATGAATGGTTCAAATCATAGTCAGTAAGATGAGTCAGTCTTCTTGTACTTAAGTCGCCATTGTGCCTTTTGTATATCATTCCGATGCTATTTCTGTGTTTCATCGTCAATAAGAAGGTCCAACGGATACAGTAAACCTGGAGTGAAGCATCGGAATCTATTACTAGTGTCACATGAATGGTTCAAAACAGTGACAGTAAGAAGAGTCAGTCTTCTTGGACCTAATTCGGCATTGTGCCTTTTGTATTTAACTCCGATGCAATTTCTATGTTTCATCGTCAATAAGAAGGTCAGATGGATACAGTAAACCTGAAGTGAAGCATCGGAATCTATAACTAGAGTCACAGGAAGGGTTCAAAACATAGTCAGTAAGAAAAGTCAGTCTTCTTGTACTTAAGTCGGCATTGTGCCTTTTGTATTTAATTCCGACGCAATTTCTGTGTTTCATCGCCAATACGAAGGTCCTAGGGATACAGTAAACCTGGAGTGAATCATTGGAACCTATAACTAGTGACACAGGGATGTTTCAAATCATAGACAGGAAGAAGAGTCAGTATTCTTGTACTTAAGTCGGCATTGTGCCTTTTGTATTTAATTCCGATGCAATTTCTGTCTTTCATCGTCAATAAGAAGGTCCAAGGGATACAGTAAACCTGAAGTGAAGCACCGGAATCTGTAACTAGTGTCACATGAATGGTTCAAATCATAGTCAGTAAGAAGAGTCAGTCTTCTTGTACTTAATTCGCCATTGTGCCTTTAGTATTTAATTCCGATGCAATTTCTGTGTTTCATCGTTAATAAGAAGGTCCGAGGGATACAGAAAATCTGAAGTCAAGCAACGGAATCTATAACTAGTGTCACAGGAATGGTTCAAAACATAGTCAGTAAGAAGAGTCAGTCTTCTTGTACTTAAGTCGGCATTGTGCATTTTGTATTTAATTCCGATGCAATTTCTGTGTTTCATCGTCAATAACAAGGTCCAAGGGATACACTAAACCTGAAGTGTAGCATCAGAATCTATAACTAGTGTCACAGGAATGGTTCAAACATAGTCAGTAAGAAAAGTCAGTCTTCTTGTACTTAAGTCGGCATTGTGCCTTTTGTATTTAATTCCGACGCAATTTCTGTGTTTCATCGCCAATACGAAGGTCCTAGGGATACAGTAAACCTGGAGTGAATCATCGGAACATATAACTAGTGACACAGGGATGTTTCAAGTCATAGACAGTAAGAAGAGTCAGTCTTCTTGTACTTAATTCGGCACTGTGCCTTTTGGATTTAATTCCGATGCAATTTCTGTGTTTCACCGTCAATAAGAATGTCCAAGGGATACAGTAAACCTGAAGTGAAGCATCGGAATCTATAACTAGTGTCACAGGAATGGTTCAAAACATACACAGTTAGAAGAGCGAGTCTTCTTGTACTTAAGTCGGCATTGTGCATTTTTTATTTAATTCCGATGCAATTTCTGTGTTTCATCGTCAATAAGAAGGTCTAAGGGATACAGTAAACCTGAAGTGAAGCATCAGAATCTATAACTAGTGTCACTGGAATGGTTCGAAACATAATGAGTAAGAAGAGTAATTCTTCTTGTACTTAAGTCGGCATTGTGCATTTTGTATTTAATTCCGATGCAATTTCTGTGTTTCATCGTCAAAAAGAAGGTCAGAGGGATACAGTAAACCTGAAGTGAAGAATCGGAATCTATAACTAGTGTAACAGGAATGGTTTAAAGCATAGACAGTGGGAAGAGTCAGTCTTCTTGTACTTCAGTCGGCATTGTACCATTTGTATTTAATTCCGATGCAATTTCTGTGTTTCATCGTCAATGAGAAGGTCAGAGGGATACAGTAAATCAGAAGTGAAGCATCGGAATCTATAACTAGTGTCACAGGAATGGTGCAAATCATAGACGGTAGGAAGAGTCAGTCTTCTTGTACTCAAGTCTGCATTGTGCCTTTTCTATTTACTTCCGATGCAATTTCTGTGTTTCATCGTCAATAAGAAGGTCCAAGGGATACAGTAAACCGGGAGTGAAGCATCGGAATCTATAACTAGTGTCAAAGGAATGCTTCAAATCATAGACATTAGGAAGAGTCAATCTTCTTGTACTTAAGTAGACATTGTGCCTTTTGTATTTTATTCCGATGCAATTTCTGTGTTTCATCGTCAGTAAGAAAGTACGAGGGATACAGTAAACCTGAAGTGAAGCATCGGAATCTATAACTAGTGTCTCAGGAATGGTTCAAAGCAAAGACAGTAGGAAGAGTCAGTCTTATTGTACTTAAGTCGGCATTGTGCCTTTAGTATTTTATTCCGATGCAATTTCTGCGTTTCATCGTCAATAAGAATGTCCAAGGGATACAGTAGACCTGAAGTGAAGCATCGGAAACTATAACTAGTGTCACAGGAATGGTTCAAAGCATAGTCAGTAAGAAGAGTCAGTCTTCTTGTACATAAGTCGGCATTGTGCCTTTGTATTTAATTCCGATGCAATATCTGTGTTTCATCGTCAATAAGAAGGTCAGAGTGATACAGTAAACCTGAAGTGAAGCATCGGAATCTAAAACTAGTGTCATAGTATTGGTTCAAAACTTAGACAGTAGGAAGAGTCAGTCTTCTTGTACTTAAGTCGGCATTGTGCCTTTTGTATTTAATTCCGATGCAATTTCTGTGTTTCATGGTCAATAAATAGGTCCAAGGGATCCAGTAAAGCTGAAGTGAAGCACTGGAATCTATAACTAGTGTCACAGGAATGGTTCAAATCATAGTCAGTAAGAAGAGTCAGTCATCTTGTACTTAAGTCGCCATTGTACCTTTTGTATTTAATTCCGATGCAATTCCTGTGTTTCATCGACAATGAGAAGGTCAGAGGGATACAGTAAACCAGAAGTGAAGCATCGGAATCTATAACTAGTGTCACAGGAATGGTTCAAAACATAGACGGTAGGAAGAGTCAGTCTTCTTGTACTCAAGTCTGCATTGTGCCTTTTCTATTTACTTCCGACGCAATTTCTGTGTTTCATCGTCAATAAGAAGGTCCAAGGGATACAGTAAACCGGGAGTGAAGCATCGGAATCTATAACTAGTGTCAAAGGAATGGTTCAAAACTTAGACAGTAGGAAGAGTCAGTCTTCTTGTACTTAAGTATTCATTGTGCCTTTTGTATTTTATTCCGATGCAATATCTGTGTTTCATCGTCAATAAGAAAGTAAGAGGGATATAGTAAACCTGAAGTGAAAAATTGGAATCTAAAACTGGTCTCACAGGAAAGGTTCAAATCATACACAGTAAGAAGAGTCAGTCTTCTTGTACTTAAGTCGGCGTTGTAATTTTTGTATTAAATTCCGATGCAATTTCTGTGTTTCATCGTCAATAAATAGGTCCAGGGGATCCAGTAAACCTAAAGTGAAGCATCAGAGTCTATAACTAGTGTCACAGGAATGGTTCAAAACATAGTCAGTAAGGAGAGTCAGGCTTCTTGTACTTAAGTCGGCATTCTGCCTTTTGTATTTAATTAGGATGCAATTTCTGTGTTTCATCGTCAATAAGAATGTCCAAGGGATACAGTAAACCTGAAGTGAAGCATCGGAATCTATAACTAGTGTCACAGGAGTGGTTCAAAACATAGACAGTGGGAAGAGTCAGTTTTCTTGTACTTAAGTCGGCATTGTGCCTTCTGTATTTAATTCCGATGCAATTTCTGTGTTTCATCGTCAATGAGAAGGTCAGAGGGATACAGTAAACCTGAAGTGAAGCATCGGAATCTATAATTAGTGTCACAGGAATGGTTCAAAACATAGACAGTAGGAAGAGTCAGTCTTCTTGTACTTAAGTCGGCATTGTGGATTTTCTATTTAATTCCCATGCAATTTCTGTATTTCATCCTAAATATGAAGGTCCAAGGTATATAGTAAACCTAGAGTGAAGCATCGGAATCTATAACTAGTGTCACAGGAATGGTTTAAAACATACACAGTAAGAAGAGCGAGTCTTCTTGTACTTAAGTCGGCATTGTGCCTTTTTTATTTAATTCCGATGCAATTTCTGTGTTTCATCGTCAATAAAAAGGTCTAAGGGGTACAGTAATCCTGAAGTGGAGCATCAGAATCTATAACTAGTGTCACTGGAATGGTTCGAAACATAGTGAGTAAGAAGAGTAATTCTTCTTGTACTTAAGTCAGCATTGTGCCTTTAGTATTTAATTCCGATACAATTTCTGTGTTTCATCGTCAATAAGAAGGTCCAAGGGAGACAGTAAACCTGAAGCGAAGCACCGGAATCTATAACTAGTGTCACATGAATGGCTCAAAAAATAGTCAGTAAGAAGAGTCAGTCTTCTTGTTTTTAAGTCGCCATTGTGCTTTTTGTATTTAATTCCGATGCAATTTCTGTGTTTCATCGTCAATAAGAAGGTCCAAGGTATACAGTAAACCTGGAGTGAAGCATCGGAATCTATAACTAGTGTCACAGGGATGGTTCAAAACACAGAAAGTAAGAAGAGTCAGTATTCTTGTACTTAAGTCGGCATTGTGCCTTTTGTATTTAATTCCGATGCAATTTCTGTGTTTCATCTTCAATAAGAAGGTCCAAGGGATACTGTAAACCCGGAGTGAAGCATCGGAATCTATAACTAGTGTCACAGCAATGAATCTAAACATAGTCAGTAAGAAGAGTCAGTCTTCTAGTACTTAAGTCGGCATTGTGCATTTTGTATTTAATTCCGATGCAATTTCTGTGTTTCATCGTCAAAAAAAAAGGTCGCAGGGATACAGCAAACCTGAAGTGAAGAATCGGAATCTATAACTAGTGTCACAGGAATGGTTCAAAACATAGACAGTAGGAAGAGTCAGTCTTATTGTACTTACGTCGGCATTGTGCCTTTAGTATTTTATTCCGATGCAATTTCTGCGTTTCATCGTCAATAAAAAAGTAAGAGGGAGATAGTAAACCTGAAGTGAAGCATCGGAATCTATAACTAGTGTCACAGGAATGGTTCAAAACATAGACGGTAGGAAGAGTCAGTCTTCTTGCACTCAAGTCTGCATTGTGCCTTTTCTATTTACTTCCGATGCAATTTCTGTGTTTCATCGTCATTAAGACGGTCCAAGGGATACAGTAAACCGGGAGTGAAGCATCGCAATCTATAACTAGTGTCAAAGGAATGGTTCAAAACATAGACAGTAGGAAGAGTCAGTCTTCTTGTACTTATGTAGGCATTGTGCCTTTTGTATTTTATTCCGATGCAATTTCTGTGTTTCATCGTCAATAAAAAAGTAAGAGGGAGATAGTAAACCTGAAGTGAAGCATCGGAATCTATAACTAGTGTCACAGGAATGGTTCAAAACATAGACAGTAGGAAGAGTCAGTCTTATTGTACTTAAGTCGGCATTGTGCCTTTAGTATTTTATTCCGATGCAATTTCTGCGTTTCATCGTCAATAAGAATGTCCAAGGGATACAGTAAACTGAAGTGAAGCATCGGAAACTATAACTAGTGTCACAGGAATGGTTCAAAGCATAGTCAGTAAGAAGAGTCAGTCTTCTTGTACTTAAGTCGGCATTGTGCCTTTGTATTTAATTCCGATGCAATTTCTGTGTTTCATCGTCAATAAATAGGTCCAAGGGATCCAGTAAAGCTGAAGTGAAGCACTGAAATCTATAACTAGTGTCACAGGAATGGTTCAAATCATAGACAGTAAGAAGAGTCAGTCTTCTTGTACTTAATTCGGCACTGTGCCTTTTGGGTTTAATTCCGATGCAATTTCCGTGTTTCATCGTCAAAAAGAAGGTCCAAGGGATACAGTAAACCTGGAGTGAAACATCGGAATCTATAACTAGTGTCACAGCAATGAATCAAAACATAGTCAGTAAGAAGAGTCAGTCTTCTAGTACTTAAGTCGGCATTGTGCATTTTGTATTTAATTCCGATACAGATTCTGTGTTTCATCGTCAAAAAGAAGGTCAGAGGGATAGAGTAAACCTGAAGTGAAGAATCGGAATCTATAACTAGTGTAAGAGGAATGGTTTAAAGCATAGACAGTGGGAAGAGTCAGTCTTCTTGTACTTATGTCGGCATTGTACCTTTTGTATTTAATTCCGATGCAATTTCTGTGTTTCATCGTCAATGAGAAGGTCAGAGGGATACAGTAAACCAGAAGTGAAGCATCGGAATCTATAACTTGTGTCACAGGAATGGTTCAAAACATAGACGGTAGGAAGAGTCAGTCTTCTTGTACTCAAGTCTGCATTGTGCCTTTTCTATTTACTTCCGATGCAATTTCTGTGTTTCATCGTCAATAAGAAGGTCCAAGGGATACAGTAAACCGGGAGTGAAGCATCGGAATCTATAACTAGTGTCAAAGGAATGGTTCAAATCATAGTCGGTAAGAAGAGTCAGTCATCTTGTACTTAAGTCGCCATTGTGCTTTTTGTATTAAATTCCGATGCAATTTCTGTGTTTCTTTGGAAATAAGAAGGTCCAAGCGATACAGTAAACCTGGAGTGAAGCATCGGAATCTATAACTAGTGTCACAGGAATGGTTCAAATCATAGAGAGTAAGAAGAGTCAGTCTTCTTGTACTTAATTCGGCACTGTGCCTTTTGGGTTTAATTCCGATGCAATTTCCGTGTTTCATCGTCAATAAGAATGTCCAAGGGATACAGTAAACCTGGAGTGAAGCATCGGAATCTATAACTAGTGTCACAGCAATGAATCAAAACATAGTCAGTAAGAAGAGTCAGTCTTCTAGTACTTAAGTCGGCATTGTGCATTTTGTATTTAATTCCGATGCAATTTCTGTGTTTCATCGTCAAAAAGAAGATCAGAGGGATACAGTATACCTGAAGTGAAGAATCGGAATCTATAACTAGTGTAAGAGGAATGGTTTAAAGCGTAGACAGTGGGAAGAGTCAGTCTTCTTGTACTTATGTCGGCATTGTACCTTTTGTATTTAATTCCGATGCAATTTCTGTGTTTCATCGTCAATGAGAAGGTCAGAGGGATACAGTAAACCAGAAGTGAAGCATCGGAATCTATAACTTGTGTCACAGGAATGGTTCAAAACATAGACGGTAGGAAGAGTCAGTCTTCTTGTACTCAAGTCTGCATTGTGCCTTTTCTATTTACTTCCGATGCAATTTCTGTGTTTCATCGTCAATAAGAAGGTCCAAGGGATACAGTAAACCGGGAGTGAAGCATTGGAATCTATAACTAGTGTCAAAGGAATGGTTCAAAACATAGACAGTAGGAAGAATCAGTCTTCTTGTACTTAAGTAGGCATTGTGCCTTTTGTATTTTATTCCGATGCAATTTCTGTGTTTCATCGTCAATAAGAAAGTAAGAGGGATATAGTAAACCTGAAGTGAAGCATCGGAATCTATAACTAGTGTTACAGGAATGGTTCAAAACATAGACAGTAGGAAGAGTCAGTCTTATTGTACTTAAGTCGGCATTGTGCCTTTAGTACTTTATTCCGATGCAATTTCTGCGTTTCATCGTCAATAAGAAGGTCCAAGGGATACAGTAAACCTGAAGTGAAGCATCGGAAACTATAACTAGTGTCACAGGAATGGTTCAAAGCATAGTCAGTAAGAAGAGTCAGTCTTCTTGTACTTAAGTCGCCATTGTGCCTTTTGTATTTAATTGCGATGCAATTTCTGTGTTTCATCGTCAATAAGAAGGTCAGAGGGATACAGTAAACTTGAAGTGAAGCATCGGAATCTAAAACTAGTGTCACAGAAATGGTTCAAATCATAGACAGTAGGAAGAGTCAGTCTTCTTGTACTTAAGTCGGCATTGTGCATTTTGTATTAAATTCCGATCCAATTTCTGTGTTTCATCGTCAATAAATAGGTCCAAGGGATACAGCAAAGCTGAAGTGAAGCACTGGAATCTATAATTAGTGTCACAGGAAAGGTTCAAATCATACACAGTTAAAAGGGTCAGTCTTCTTGTACTTAAGTCGGCGTTGTGCCTTTTGTATTTATTTCCGATGCAATTTCTGTGTTTCATCGTCAATAAATAGGTCCAAGGGATCCAGCAAACCTAAAGTGAAGCATCAGAGTCTATAACTAGTGTCACAGGAATGGTTCAAAACATAGTCAGTAAGAAGAGTCAGGCTTATTGTACTTAAGTCGGCATAGTGCCTTTTGTATTTAATTCCGATGCAATTTCTGTGTTTCATCGTCAATAAGAATGTCCAAGGGATACAGTAAACCTGAAGTGAAGCATCGGCATCTATAACTAGTGTCACAGGAATGGTTCAAGGCATAGACAGTGGGAAGAGTCAGTTTTCTTGTACTTAAGTCGGCATAGTGCCTTTTGTATTTAATTCCGATGCAATTTCTGTGTTTCATCGTCAATAAGAATGTCCAAGGGATACAGTAAACCTGAAGTGAAGCATCGGCATCTATAACTAGTGTCACAGGAATGGTTCAAGGCATAGACAGTGGGAAGAGTCAGTTTTCTTGTACTTAAGTCGGCATTGTGCCTTTTGTATTTAATTCCGATGCAATTTCTGTGTTTCATCGTCAATAAGAAGGTCAGAGGGATACAGTAAACCTGAAGTGAAGCATCGGAATCTATAATTAGTGTCACAGGAATGGTTCAAAACATAAACAGTAGGAAGAGTCAGTCTTCTTGTACTTAAGTCGGCATTGTGCCTTTTCTATTTAATTCCGATGCAATTTCTGTATTTCATCCTAAATATGAAGGTCCAAGGTATATAGTAAACCTACAGCAAGGCATCGGAATCTATAACTAGTGTCACAGGAATGGTTCAAAACATACACAGTAAGAAGAGCGAGTCTTCTTGTACTTAAGTCGGCATTGTGCTTTTTTTATTTAATTCCGATGCAATTTCTGTGTTTCATCGTCAATAAGAAGGTCTAAGGGATACAGTAAACCTGAAGTGAAGCATCAGAATCTATAACTAGTGTCACTGGAATGGTTCGAAACATAGTGAGTAAGAAGAGTAATTCTTCTTGTACTTAAGTCAGCATTGTGCCTTTAGTATTTGATTCCGATACAATTTCTGTGTTTCATCGTCAATAAGAAGGTCCAAGGGAGACAGTAAACCTGAAGCAAAGCACCGGAATCTATAACTAGTGTCACAAGAATGGCTCAAAACATAGTCAGTAAGAAGAGTCAGTCTTCCTGTTTTTAAGTCGCCATTGTGCCTTTTGTATTTAATTCCGATGCAATTTCTGTGTTTCATCGTCAATAAGAAGGTCCAAGGTATACAGTAAACCTGGAGTGAAGCATCGGAATCTATAACTAGTGTCACAGGGATGGTTCAAAACACAGAAAGTAAGAAGAGTCAGTATTCTTGTACTTAAGTCGGCATTGTGCCTTTTGTATTTATTGCCGATGCAATTTCTGTGTTTCATCTTCAATAAGAAGGTCCAAAGGATACAGTAAAGCTGAAGTGAAGCACTGGAATCTATAACTAGTGTCACAGGAATGGTTCAAATCATAGTCAGTAAGAAGAGTCAGTCTTCTTGTACTTAAGTCGCCATTGTGCCTTTTGTATTAAATTCCGATGCAATTTCTGTGTTTCTTTGTAAATAAGAAGGTCCAAGGGATACAGTAAACCTGGAGTGAAGCATCGGAATCTATAACTAGTGTCACAGGAATGGTTCAAATCATAGACAGTAAGAAGAGTCAGTCTTCTTGTACTTAATTCGGCACTGTGCCTTTTGGGTTTAATTCCGATGCAATTTCCGTGTTTCATCGTCAACAAGAAGGTCCAAGGGATACAGTAAACCTGGAGTGAAGCATCGGAATCTATAACTAGTGTCACAGCAATGAATCAAAGCATAGTCAGTAAGAAGAGTCAGTCTTCTAGTACTTAAGTCGGCATTGTGCATTTTGTATTTCATTCCGATGCAATTTCTGTGTTTCATCATCAAAAAGAAGGTCAGAGGGATACAGTAATCCTGAAGTGAAGAGTCGGAATCTATAACTAGTGTAACAGGAATGGTTTAAAGCATAAGCAGTAGGAACAGTCAGTCTTCTTGTACTTAAGTAGGCATTGTGCCTTTTGTATTTTATTCCGATGCAATTTCTGTGTTTCATCGTCAATAAGAAAGTAAGAGGGATATAGTAAACCTGAAGTGAAGCATCGGAATCTATAACTATGTCACAGGAATGGTTCAAAACATAGACAGTAGGAAGAGTCAGTCTTATTGTACTTAAGTCGGCATTGTGCCTTTAGTATTATAGTCAGATCCAATTTCTGCGTTCCATCGTCAATAAGAAGGTCCAAGGGATAGAGTAAACCTGAAGTGAAGCATCGGAAACTATAACTAGTGTCACAGGAATGGTTCAAAGCATAGTCAGTAAGGCATTGTGCCTTTTGTATTTTATTCCGATGCAATATCTGTGTTTCATCGTCAATAAGAAAGTAAGAGGGATTGTGCCTTTTGTATTTAATTCCGATGCAATTTCTGTATTTCATCCTAAATAAGAAGGTCCAAGGTATATAGTAAACCTGGAGTGAACCATCGGAATCTATAACTGGTGTCACAGGAATGGTTCAAAACATACACAGTAAGAAGAGTGAGTCTTCTTGTACTTAAGTCGGCATTGTGCCTTTATTATTTAATTCCGATGCAATTTCTGTGTTTCATCGTCAATAAGAAGGTCTAAGGGATACAGTAAACCTGAAGTGAAGAATCCGAATCTATAACTAGTGTCACTGGAATGGTTCGAAACATAGTGAGTAAGAAGAGTCAGTCTTCTTGTACTTAAGTCAGCATTGTGCCTTTAGTATTTAATTCCGATGCAATTTCTGTGACTCATCGTCAATAAGAAGTTCCAAGGGATACAGTAAACCTGAAGCGAAGCACCGGAATCTATAACTAGAGTCACATGAATGGCTCAAAACATAGTCAGTAAGAAGAGGCAGTCTTCTTGTACTTAAGTCGCCATTGTGCCTTTTGTTTTTAATTCCGATGCAATTTCTGTGTTTCATCGTCAATAAGAAGGTCCAAGGGATACAGTAATCCCGGAGTGAAGCATCTTAATCTATAACTAGTGTACAGGGATGGTTCAAATCATAGAAAGTAAGAAGAGTCAGTGTTCTTGTACCTAAGTCGGCATTGTGCCTTTTGCATTTAATTCCGATGCAATTTCTGTGTTTCATCGTCAATAAGAAGGTCCAAGGGATACAGTAAACCTGAAGTGAAGCATCAGAGTCTACACTTAGTGTCACAGGAAGGGTTCAAAACATAGACAGTAAGATGAGTCAGTCTTCTTGTACATAAGTCGGCATTGTGCCTTTTGTATTTAATTCCGATGCAATTTCTGTGTTTCATCGTCAATAAGAAGGTCCAAGGGATACAGTAAACCTGAAGTGAAGCATCCGAATCTATAACTAGTGTAACAGGAATGGTTTAAAGCATAGACTGTGGGAAGAGTCAGTCTTCTTGTACTTAAGTCGGCATTGTACCTTTTCTATTGAATTCCGATGCAATTTCTGTGTTTCATCGTCAATAAGAAGGTCAGAGGGATACAGTAAACCTGAAGTGAAGCATCGGAATCTATAACTAGTGTCACAGGAATGGTTCAAAACATAGACAATAGGAAGAGTCAGTCTTCTTGTTCTTAAGTCGGCATTGTGCCTTTTCTATTTAATTCCTATGCAATTTCTGTGTTTCATCGTCAATAAGATGGTCCAATGGATATAGTAAACCTGGAGTGAAGCATCAGAATCTATAACTAGTGTCACAGGAATGGTTCAAAACATAGTCAGTAAGAAGAGTCAGTCTTCTTGTACTTAAGTCGACATTGTGCCTTCTGTATTTATTTCCGATGCAATTTCTGTGTTTCATCGTCAATAACAAGGTCCAAGGGATACAGTGAACCTGAAGTGAAGCATCGGAATCTATAACTAGTGTCATATGAATGGTTCAAATCATAGTCAGTAAGAAGAGTCAGTCTTCTTGTACTTAAGCGCCATTGTAATTTTTGTATTTAATTCCGATGGAATATCTGTGTTTCATCGTCAATAAGAAGGTCCAAGGGATACAGTAAACCAGGAGTTAAGCATCGGAATCAATAATTAGCGCCACAGGAATGGTTCAAAACATAGTCAGTAAGAAGAGTCAGACTTCTTGTACTTAAGTCGGCATTGTGCCTTTTGTATTTAATTCCGATGCAATTACTGTGTTTCATCGTCAATAAGAAGGTCCAAGGGATACAGTAAACGTGGAGTGTAGCATCGGAATCTATAACTAGTGTCACAGGAATGACTCAAAACATAGTCAGTAAGAAGAGTCAGTCTTCTTGTACTTAAGTCGGCATTGTGCATTTTGTATTTAATTCCGATGCAATTTCTGTGTTTCATCATCAACAAGAAGGTCCAAGGGACACAGTAAACCAGAAGTGAAGCATCGGAATCTATAACTAGTGTCACAGGAATGGTTCAAACATAGACAGTAGTAAGAGTCAGCCTTCTTGTACTTAAATCTGCATTGTGCCTTTCATATTTACTTCCGATGCAATTTCTGTGTTTCATCGTCAATAAGAAGGTCCAAGGGATACAGTAAACGTGGAGTGAAGCATCGGAATCTATAACTAGTGTCACAGGAATGAATCAAAACATAGTCAGTAAGAAGAGTCAGTCTTCTTGTACTTAAGTCGGCATTGTGCCTTTTGTATTTCATTCCGATGCAATTTCTGTGTTTCATCGTCAATAAATAGGTCCAAGGGATCCAGTAAAGCTGAAGTGAAGCACTGGAATCTATAACTAGTGTCACAGGAATGGTTCAAATCATAGTCAGTAAGAAGAGTCAGTCTTCTTTTACTTAAGTCGCCATTGTGCCTTTTGTATTAATTTCCGATGCAATTTCTGTGTTTCATTGTAAATAAGAAGGTCCAAGGGATACAGTAAACCTGGAGTGAAGCAACGGAATCTATAACTAGTGTCACAGGAATGGTTCAAATCATAGACAGTAAGATGAGTCAGTCTTCTTGTACTAAAGTCGGCATTGTGCCTTTTGTATTTAATTCCGTAGCAATATCTGTGTTTCATCGTCAATAAGAAGGTCCTAGGCATACAGTAAACCTGGAGTGAAGCATCGGAATCTATAACTAGTGTCACAGGAATGGTTCAAATCATAGACAGTAAGAAGAGTCAGTCTTCTTGTGCTTAAATCAGCATTGTGCCTTTTGTATATAATTCCGATGCAGTTTCTGTGTTTCGTCGTCAATATGAAGGTCCAATGGATACAGAGAACCGTGAGTGAAGCATCGGAATCTGTAACTAGTGTCACAGGAATGGTTCAAAACATAGACAGTAAGATGAGTCAGTCTTCTTGTACTAAAGTCGGCATTGTGCCTTTTGTATTTAATTCCGATGCTATTTCTGCGTTTCATCGTCAATAGGAAGGTCCTAGGCATACAGTAAACCTGGAGTGAAGCTTCGGAAACTATAACAAGTGTCACAGGGATGGTTCAAAACATAGACAGTAAGAAGAGTCAGTATTCTTGTACTTAAGTCGGCATTGTGCCTTTTGTATTTCATTCCGATTCAATTTCTGTGTTTCATCTCCAAGGAGAAGGTCCAAGGGATACAGTAAACCTGGAGTGATGCATCTTAATCTACAACTAG
The DNA here is from genome assembly GCF_021461385.2 of Schistocerca piceifrons. NCBI lineage: Eukaryota > Metazoa > Arthropoda > Insecta > Orthoptera > Acrididae > Schistocerca > Schistocerca piceifrons. The sequence continues at coordinate 354,660 of NW_025728956.1, read as the reverse complement.
TGTACAGGGATGGTTCAAAACATAGAAAGTAAGAAGAGTCAGTGTTCTTGTACTTAAGCCGGCATTGTGCCTTTTGTATTTAATTCTGATGCAATTTCTGTGTTTCATCTTCAATAAGAAGGTCCAAGGGATACAGTAAACCTGAACTGAAGCATCAGAGTCTATACTTAGTGTCACAGGAAGGGTTCAAAACATAGTCAGTAAGAAGAGTCAGTCTTCTTGTACATAAGTCGGCAATGTGCCTTTTGTATTTAATTCCGATGCTATTTCTGTGTTTCATCGTCAATAAGAAGGTCCAAGGGATACAGTAAACCTGAACTGAAGCATCCGAATCTACAACTAGTGTAACAGGAATGGTTTAAAGCATAGACAGTGGGAAGAGTCAGTCTTCTTGTACTTAAGTCGGCATTGTACCTTTTCTATTGAATTCCGATGCAATTTATGTGTTTCATCGTCAATAAGAAGGTCAGAGGGATACAGTAAACCTGAGGTGAAGCATCGGAATCTATAACTAGTGTCACAGGAATGGTTCAAAACATAGACAGTAGGAAGAGACAGTCTTCTTGTACTAAAGTCGGCATTGTGCCTTTTCTATTTAATTCCTTTGCTATTTCTGTGTTTCATCGTCAATAAGATGGTCCAAGGGATATAGTAAACCTGGAGTGAAGCATCAGAATCTATAACTAGTGTCACAGGAATGGTTCAAAACATAGTCAGTAAGAAGAGTCAGTCTTCTTGTACTTAAGTCGACATTGTGCCTTCTGTATTTATTTCCGATGCAATTTCTGTGTTTCATCGTCAATAACAAGGTCCAAGGGATACAGTAAACCTGAAGTGAAACACCGGAATCTATAACTAGTGTCACATGAATGGTTCAAATCATAGTCAGTAAGAAGAGTCAGTCTTCTTGTACTTAAGTCGCCATTGTCTTTTGTATTTAATTCCGATGGAATTTCTGTGTTTCATCGTCAATAAGAAGGTCCAAGGGATACAGTAAACCTGGAGTGAAGCATCGGAATCAATAACTAGTGACACAGGGATGGTTCAAAACATAGACAGTAATAAGAGTCAGTATTCTTGTACTGAAGTCGGCATTCTGCCTTTTGTATTTAATTCCGATGCTATTTCTGTGTTTCCTCGTCAATAAGAAGATCCAAGGGATACAGTAAACCTGAAGTGCGCCACCGGAATGTGTTACAGGAATGGTTCAAAACTTAGTCAATACGAAGTGTCAGTCTTGTTGTACTTAAGTCGGCATTGTGCCTTTTGTATTTAATTCCGATGCAATTTCTATAATTCATTGTCAATAAGGAGTTCCAAGGGATACAGGAAACCTGGAGTGAAGCATTGGAATCTATAACTAGTTTCACAGGAATGGTTCAAAACATAGTCAGTAAGAAGAGTCAGTAATCTTGTACTTAGGTCTACAATGTGCCTATTGTATTAAATTCCGATGCAATATCTGTGTTTCATTGTAAATAAGAAGCTCCAAGGGATACAGTAAACCTGGAGTGAAGCATCGGTATCTATAACTAGTGTCACAAAAATGGTTCAAATCACAGACAGTAAGAAGAGTCAGTCTTCTTGTACTTAATTCGGCACTGTCCCTTTTGGGTTCAATTCCGATGCAATTTCCGTGTTTCATCGTCAATAAGAAGGTCCAAGGGATACAGTAAACCTGATGTGAAGCATGGGAATGTAAAATTGGTCTCACAGGTGAGGTTCAAAACATACACAGTAAGAAGGGTCAGTCTTCTTGTACTTAAGTCGGCATTCGGTCTCTTGTATTTAATTCCGATGCAATTTCTGTGTTTCTTCGTCAATAAGAATGTCCAATGGATACAGTAAGCCTGAAGTGAAGAATCGGAATCTAAAACTGGTTTCACAGGAAAGGTTCAAATCACACACAGTAAGAAGAGTCAGTCTTCTTGTACTTAAGTCGGCATTATGCCTTTTGTATTTAATTCCGTTGCAATTTCTGTGTTTCATCGTCAATAAGATGGTCGGAGGGATACAGTAAACATGAAGTGAAACATCCGAATCCATAACTAGGGCCACAGGAATGGTTTCAAAGCATAGTCAGTAAGACGAGTCAGTCTTCTTGTGCGTAAATCATCGTTGTGCCTTTTGTATTTAATTCCGATGCAATTTCTGTGTTTCATCGTCAATATGTAGGTCCAAGGGATACAGAAAACCGGGAGTGAAGCATCGGAATCTGTAACTAGTGTCACAGGAATGGTTCAAATCATAGACAGTAAGATGAGTCAGTCTTCTTGTACTTACGTCGGCATTGTGCCCTTTATATTTAATTCCGATGCAATTTCTGTGGTTCATTGTCAATAAGAAGGTCCAAGGGATACAGTAAACCTAGAGTGAAGCATCGGAATCTATTACTAGTGTCACAGGAATGGTTCAAAACATAGACAGTAAGAAGAGTCAGTCTTCTTGTACTTAATTCGGCATTTTGCCTTTTGTATTTAGTTCCGACGCATTTTCTCTGTTTCATCGTCAATAAGAACGTCAGAGGGATACAGTAAATCTGAAGTAAAGCATCGGAATCTATAACTAGTGTTACAGGAATGGTTCAAACCATAGTCAGTAAGAAGAGTCAGTCTTCTTGTACTAAAGTCGGCATTGTGCCTTTTGTATTTAATTCCGATTCAATTCCTGTGTTTCATCGTCAATAAGAAGGTCCAAGGCATACAGTAAACCTGGAGTGAAGCTTCGGAATCTATAACTAGTGTCACAGGAATGATTCAAAGCATAGACAGTAGGAAGAGTCAGTCTTCTAATACTTAAGTCGGCACTGTGCCTCTTCTTTTTAATTCCGATTCAATTTCTGTATTTCATCCGAAATAAGAAGGTCCAAGGTATATAGTAAACCTGGAGTGAAGCATCGCAATCTATAACTAGTGTCACAGGAATGGTTCAAATCATAGACAGTAAGAAGAGTCAGTCTTCTTGTGCTTAAATCAACATTGTGCCTTTTGTATTTAATTCCGATGCAATTTCTGTGTTTCGTCGTCAATATGATGGTCCAAGGGATACAGAAAACCGGGAGTGAAGCATCGGAATCTGTAACTAGTGTCACAGGAATGGTTCAAAACATAGACAGTAAGATGAGTCAGTCTTCTTGTACTAAAGTCGGCATTGTTCCTTTTGTACTTAATTCCGATGCAATTTCTGCGTTTCATCGTCAATAAGAAGGTCCTAGGCATACAGTAAACCTGGAGTGAAGCTTCGGAAACTATTACAAGTGTCACAGGGATGGATCATAACATAGACAGTAAGAAGAGTCAGTATTCTTGTACTTAAGTCGGCATTGTGCCTTTTGTATTTAATTCCGATTCAATTTCTGTGTTTCATCTCCAATGAGAAGGTCCAAGGGATACAGTAAACCTGAAGCGAAGCACCGGAATCTATAACTAGAGTCACATGAATGGCTCAAAGCATAGTCAGTAAGAAGAGTCAGTCTTCTTGTACTTCAGTCGCCATTGTGCCTTTTGTTTTTAATTCCGATGCAATTTCTGTGTTTCATCGTCAATAAGAAGGTCCAAGGGATACAGTAAACCTGGAGTGAAGCATCTTAATCTACAACTAGTGTACAGGGATGGTTCAAAACATAGAAAGTAAGAAGAGTCAGTGTTCTTGTACTTAAGTCGGCATTGTGCCTTTTGTATTTAATTCCGATGCAATTTCTGTGTTTCATCTTCAACAAGAATGTCCAAGGGATACAGTAATCCTGAACTGAAGCATCAGAGTCTATACTTAGTGTCACTGGAAGGGTACAAAACATAGGCAGTAAGAAGAGTCAGTCTTCTTGTACATAAGTCGGCAATGTGCCTTTTGTATTTAATTCCGATGCTATTTCTGTGTTTCATCGTCAATAAGAAGGTCCAAGGGTTACAGTAAACCTTAAGTGAAGCATCCGAATCTATAACTAGTGTAACAGGAATGGTTTAAAGCATAGACAGTGGGAAGAGTCAGTGTTCCTGTACTTAAGTCGGCATTGTACCTTTTCTATTTAATTCCGATGCAATTTCTGTGTTTCATCGTCAATAAGAAGGACAGAGGAATACAGTAAACCTGAAGTGAAGCATCAGAATCTATAACTAGTGTCACAGGAATGGTTCAAAACATAGTCAGTAAGAAGAGTCAGTCTTCTTGTACTTAAGTCGACATTGTGCCTTCTGTATTTATTTCCGATGCAATTTCTGTGTTTCATCGTCAATAACAAGGTCCAAGAGATACAGTAAACCTGGAGTGAAGCATCGGAATCTATAACTAGTGTCACAGGAATGGTTCAAATCATAGACAGTAAGAAGAGTCAGTCTTCTTGTACTTAATTCGGCACTGTGCCTTTTGGGTTTAATTCCGATGCAATTTCCGTGTTTCATCGTCAATAAGAAGGTCCAAGGGATACAGTAAACCTGATGTGAAGCATGGGAATGTAAAATTGGTCTCACAGGTGAGGTTCAAAACATACACAGTAAGAAGAGTCAGTCTTCTTGTCCTTAAGTCGGCACTCGGTCTCTTGTATTTAATTCCGATGCAATTTCTGTGTTTCTTCGTCAATAAGAATGTCCAATGGATACAGTAAGCCTGAAGTGAAGAATCGGAATCTAAAACTGGTTTCACAGGAAAGGTTCAAATCATACACAGTAAGAAGAGTCAGTCTTCTTGTACTTAAGTCGGCATTGTCCCTTTTGCATTTAATCCCGTTGCAATTTCTGTGTTTCATCGTCAATAAGATGGTCGGAGGGATACAGTAAACATGAAGTGAAACATCCGAATCCATAACTAGGGCCACAGCAATGATTCAAAGCATAGTCAGTAAGACGAGTCAGTCTTCTTGTGCTAAAATCATCATTGTGCCTTTTGTATTTAATTCCGATGCAATTTCTGTGTTTCATCGTCAATATGTAGGTCCAAGGGATAGAGAAAACCGGGAGTGAAGCATCGGAATCTGTAACTAGTGTCACAGGAATGGTTCAAATCATAGACAGTAAGATGAGTCAGTCTTCTTGTACTTACGTCGGCATTGTGCCCTTTATATTTAATTCCAATGCAATTTCTGTGGTTCATTGTCAATAAGAAGGTCCAAGGCATACAGTAAACCTAGAGTGAAGCATCGGAATCTATTACTAGTGTCACAGGAATGGTTCAAAACATAGACAGTAAGAAGAGTCAGTCTTCTTGTACTTAATTCGGCATTTTGCCTTTGGTATTTAGTTCCGACGCATTTTCTCTGTTTCATCGTCAATAAGAACGTCAGAGGGATACAGTAAATCTGAAGTGAAGCATCGGAATCTATAACTAGTGTTACAGGAATGGTTCAAACCATAGTCAGTAAGAAGAGTCAGTCTTCTTGTACTAAAGTCGGCATTGTGCCTTTTGTATTTAATTCCGATGCAATTCCTGTGTTTCATCGTCAATAAGAAGGTCCAAGGCATACAGTAAACCTAGAGTGAAGCTTCGGAAAATATAACAAGTGTCACTTGGATGGTTCAAAACATAGACAGTAAGAAGAGTCAGTATTCTTGTACTTAAGTCGGCATTGTGCCTTTTGTATTTAATTCCGATTCAATTTCTGTGTTTCATCTCCACTGAGAAGGTCCAAGGGATACAGTAAAACTGAAGTGAAGCATCGGAATCTATAACTAGTGTCACAGGAATGGTTCAAAACATAGACAGTAGGAAGAGTCAGTCTTCTTGTACTTAAGTCGGCATTGTGCCTCTTCTTTTTAATTCCGATGCAATTTCTGTATTTCATCCTAAATAAGAAGGTCCAAGGTATATAGTAAACCTGGAGTGAAGCATCGGAATCTATAACTAGTGTCACAGGATTGGTTCAAAACATACACAGTAAGAAGAGTGAGTCTTCTTGTACTTAAGTCGGCATTGTGACTTTTTTATTTAATTCCGATGCAATTTCTGTGTTTCATCGTCAATAAGAAGGTCTAAGAGATACAGTAAACCTGAAGTGAAGAATCCGAATCTATAACTAGTGTCACTGGAATGGTTCGAAACTTAGTGAGTAAGAAGAGTCAGTCTTCTTGTACTTAAGTCGGCAATGTGCCTTTTCTATTTAATTCCGATGCAATTACTGTGTTTCATCGTCAATAAGAAGGTCCAAGGGATACAGTAAACCTGGAGTGAAGCATCGGAATCTATAACTAGTGTCACAGGAATGAATCAAACATTGTCAGTAAGAAGAGTCAGTCTTCTTGTACTTAAGTCGGCATTGTGCATTTTGTATTTAATTCCGATGCAATTTCTGTGTTTCATCATCAACAAGAATGTCCAAGGGATACAGTAAACCAGAAGTGAAGCATCGGAATCTATAACTAGTGTCTTAGGAATAATTCAAACATAGACAGTAGGAAGAGTCCGTCTTCTTGTACTTAAATCTACATTGTGCCTTTTATATTTACTTCCGATGCAATTTCTGTGTTTCATCGTCAATAAGAAGATCCAAAAGATACAGTAAATCGGGAGTGAAGCATCGGAATCAATAACTAGTGTCACAGGAATGGTTCTAAACATAGACAGTAGGAAGAGTCAGTCTTTTTGTGCTTCAGTCGGCATTGTGCCTTTTGTATTTAATTCCGATGCAATTTCTGTGTTTCATCGTCAATAAGAAAGTAAGAAGGATACAGTAAACCTGAAGTGAAGCATCGGAATCTAAAACTAGTGTCACAGAAATGCTTCAAATCATAGACAGTAGGAAGAGTCAGTCTTCTTGTACTTAAGTCGGCATTGTGCCTTTTCTATTTAATTCCGATGCAATTTCTGTGTTTCATCGTTAATAAATAGGTCCAAGGGATCCAGTAAAGCTGAAGTGAAGCACTGGAATCTATAACTAGTGTCACAGGAATGGTTCAAATCATAGTCAGTAAGAAGAGTCAGTCTTCTTTTACTTAAGTCGCCATTGTGCCTTTTGTATTAAATTCCGATGCAATTTCTGTGTTTCATTGTAAATAAGAAGGTCCAAGGGATACAGTAAACCTGGAGTGAAGCATCGGAATCTATAACTAGTGTCACAGGAATGGTTCAAATCATAGACAGTAAGAAGAGTCAGTCTTCTTGTACTTAATTCGGCACTGTGCCTTTTGGGTTTAATGCCGATGCAATTTCCGTGTTTCATCGTCAATAAGAAGGTCCAAGGGATACAGTAAACCTGATGTAAAGCATGGGAAAAGTAAAATTGGTCTCACAGGTGAGGTTCAAAACATACACAGTAAGAAGAGTCAGTCTTCTTGTACTTAAGTCGGCATTCGGTCTCTTGTATTTAATTCCGATGCAATTTCTGTGTTTCTTCGTCAATAAGAATGTCCAATGGATACAGTAAGCCTGAAGTGAAGAATCGGAATCTAAAACTGGTCTCACAGGATAGGTTCAAATCATACACAGTAAGAAGAGTCAGTCTTCTTGTACTTAAGTCGGCATTGTCCCTTTTGTATTTAATTCCGTTCCAATTTCTGTGTTTCATCGTCAATAAGATGGTCCAAGTGATATAGTAAACCTGGAGTGAAGCATCAGAATCTATAACTAGTGTCACAGGAATGGTTCAAAACATAGTCAGTAAGAAGAGTCAGTCTTCTTGTACTTAAGTCGACATTGTGCCTTCTGTATTTATTTCCGATGGAATTTCTGTGTTTCATCGTCAATAACAAGGTCCAAGGGATACAGTAAACCTGAAGTGAAACACCGGAATCTATAACTAGTGTCACATGAATGGTTCAAAACATAGACAGTAATAAAAGTCAGTATTCTTTTACTTAAGTCTACAATGTGCCTTTTGTATTTAATTCCGATGCAATTTTTGTGTTTCATCCTCAATAAGAAGGTCCAAGGGATACAGTAAACCAGGAGTTAAGCATCGGAATCAATAATTAGCGCCACAGGAATGGTTCAAAACATAGTCAGTAAAAAGAGTCAGCCTGCTTGTACTTAAGTCGGCATTGTGCATTTTGTATTTAATTCCGATGCAATTACTGTGTTTCATCGTCAATAAGAAGGTCCAAGGGATGCTGTAAACCTGGAGTGAAGCATCGGAATCTATAACTAGTGTCACAGGAATGAATCAAACATAGTCAGTAAGAAGAGTCAGTCTTCTTGTACTTAAGTCGGCATTGTGCAGTTTGTATTTAATTCCGATGCAATTTCTGTGTTTCATCATCAACAAGAAGGTCCAAGGGGTACAGTAAACCAGAAGTGAAGCATCGGAATCTATAACTAGTGTCACAGGAATAGGTCAAACATAGACAGTAGGAAGAGTCAGTCTTCTTGTACCTAAATCTGCATTGTGCCTTTTGGGTTTAATGCCGATGCAATTTCCGTGTTTCATCGTCAATAAGAAGGTCCAAGGGATACAGTAAACCTGATGTAAAACATGGGAATGTAAAATTGGTCTCACAGGTGAGGTTCATAACATACACAGTAAGAAGAGTCAGTCTTCTTGTACTTAAGTCGGCATTCGGTCTCTTGTATTTAATTCCGATGCAATTTCTGTGTTTCTTCGTCAATAAGAATGTCCAATGGATACAGTAAGCCTGAAGTGAAGAATCGGAATCTAAAACTGGTCTCACAGGAAAGGTTCAAATCATACACAGTAAGAAGAGTCAGTCTTCTTGTACTTAAGTCGGCATTGTCCCTTTTGTATTTAATTCCGTTCCAATTTCTGTGTTTCATCGTCAATAAGAAGGTCGGAGGGATACAGTAAACCTGGAGTGTGGCATCGCAATCTATAACTAGTGTCACAGGAATGGTTCAAATCATAGACAGTAAGAAGAGTCAGTCTTCTTGTGCTTAAATCAACATTGTGCCTTTTGTATTTAATTCCGATGCAATTTCTGTGTTTCGTCGTCAATATGAAGGTCCAAGGGATACAGAAGACCGGGAGTGAAGCATCGGAATCTGTAACTAATGTCACAGGAATAGTTCAAAACATAGACAGTAAGATGAGTCAGTCTTCTTGTACTAAAGTCGGCATTGTTCCTTTTGTATTTAATTCCGATGCAATTTCTGCGTTTCATCGTCAATAAGAAGGACCTAGGCATACAGTAAACCTGGAGTGAAGCTTCGGAAACTATAACAAGTGTCACAGGGATGGTTCAAAACATAGACAGTAAGAAGAGTCAGTATTCTTGTACTTAAGTCGGCATTGTGCCTTTTGTATTTAATTCCGATTCAATTTCTGTGTTTCATCTCCAATGAGAAGGTCCAAGGGATACAGTAAACCTGAAGCGAAGCACCGGAATCTATAACTAGAGTCACATGAATGGCTCAAAACATAGTCAGTAAGAAGAGTCAGTCCTCTTGTACTTAAGTCGCCATTGTGCCTTTTGTTTTTAATTCCGATGCAATTTCTGTGTTTCATCGTCAATAAGAAGGTCCAAGGGATACAGTAAACCTGGAGTGAAGCATCTTAATCCACAACTAGTGTACAGCGATGGTTCAAAACATAGAAAGTAAGAAGAGTCAGTGTTCTTGTACTTAAGTCGGCATTGTGCCTTTTGTATTTAATTCCGGTGCAATTTCTGTGTTTCATCTTCAATAAGAAGGTCCAAGGGATACAGTTAACCTGAACTGAAGCATCAGAGTCTATACTTAGTGTCACAGGAAGGGTACAAAACATAGTCAGTAAGAAGAGTCAGTCTTCTTGTACATAAGTCGGCAATGTGCCTTTTGTATTTAATTCCGATGCTATTTCTGTGTTTCATCGTCAATAGGAAGGTCCAAGGGATACAGTAAACCTGAAGTGAAGCATCCGAATCTATAACTAGTGTAACAGGAATGGTTTAAAGCATAGACAGTGGGAAGAGTCAGTCTTCTTGTACTTAAGTCGGCATTGTACCTTTTCTATTTAATTCCGATGCAATTTCTGTGTTTCATCGTCAATAAGAAGGACAGAGGGATACAGTAAACCTGAAGTGAAGCATCGGAATCTATAACTAGTGTCACAGGAATGGTTCAAAACATAGACAGCAGGAAGAGACAGTCTTCTTGTACTAAAGTCGGCATTGTGCCTTTTCTGTTTAATTCCGATGCTATGTCTGTGTTTCATCGTCAATAAGATGGTGCAAGGGATATAGTAAACCTGGAGTGAAGCATCAGATTCTATAACTAGTGTCACAGGAACGGTTCAAAACATAGTCAGTAAGAAGAGTCAGTCTTCTTGTACTTAAGTCGACATTGTGCCTTCTGTATTTATTTCCGATGCAATTTCTGTGTTTCATCGTCAATAACAAGGTCCAAGGGATACAGTAAACCTGAAGTGAAACACCGGAATCTATAATTAGTGTCACATGAATGGTTCAAAACATAGACAGTAATAAGAGTCAGTATTCTTGTACTTAAGTCTACAATGTGCCTTTTGTATTTAATTCCGATGCAATTACTGTGTTTCATCGTCAATAAGAAGGTCCAAGGGATGCTGTAAACCTGGAGTGAAGCATCGGAATCTATAACTAGTGTCACAGGAATGAATCAAACATAGTCAGTAAGAAGAGTCAGTCTTCTTGTACTTAAGTCGGCATTGTGCAGTTTGTATTTAATTCCGATGCAATTTCTGTGTTTCATCATCAACAAGAAGGTCCAAGGGGTACAGTAAACCAGAAGTGAAGCATCGGAATGTATAACTAGTGTCACAGGAATAGGTCAAACATAGACAGTAGGAAGAGTCAGTCTTCTTGTACTTAAATCTGCATTGTGCCTTTTCTATTTACTTCTGATGCAATTTCTGTGTTTCATCGTCAATAAGAAGATCCAAAGGATACAGTAAACCGGGAGTGAAGCATCGGAATCTGTATCTAGTGTCACAGGAATGGTTCAAAACATAGACAGTAGGAAGAGTCAGTCTTCTTGTGCTTCAGTCGGCATTGTGCCTTTTGTATTAATTCCGATGCAATTTCTGTGTTTCATCGTCAATAAGAAAGTAAGAAGGATACAGTAAACGTGAAGTGAAACATCGGAATCTATAACTAGTGTCACAGGAATGGTTCAAAGGATAGTCAGTAAGAAGAGTCAGTCTTCTTTTACTTATGTCGGCATCGTGCCTTTTGTAATTAATTCCGATGCAATATCTGTGTTTCATCGTCAATAAGAAGGTCCAAGGGATACAGTAAACCTGAAGTGAAGCATCGGAATTTCTAACTAGTGTTACAGGAATGGTTCAAAACATAGGCAGAAGAAGAGTCAGTCTTCTTTTACTTAAGTCGGCATTGTCCCTTTTGTTTTTAATTCCGTTGCAATATCTGTGTTTCATTGTCAATGAGAAGGTCAGAGGGATACAGTAAACCTGAAGTGAAGCATCCGAATCTATAACTAGTGTCACAGGAATGGTACAAAACATAGAAAGTAGTAAGAGTCATTCTTCTTGTACTTAAGTCGGCATTGTCCCTTTTGTATATAATTCCGATGCAATGTCTGTGTTTCATTGTCAATAAGGAGGTCCAAGGGATACAGTAAACCTGAAGTGAAGCATCGGAATTTCTAACTAGTGTCACAGGAATGGTTCAAAACATAGGCAGAAGAAGAGTCAGTCTTCTTTTACTTAAGTCGGCATTGTCCCTTTTGTTTTTAATTCCGTTGCAATATCTGTGTTTCATTGTCAATGAGAAGGTCAGAGGGATACAGTAAACCTGAAGTGAAGCATCCGAATCTATAACTAGTGTCACAGGAATGGTACAAAACATAGAAAGTGGGAAGAGTCTGTCTTCTTGTACTTAAGTCGGCATTGTGCCTTCTCTATTTAATTCCGATGCAATTGCTGTGTTTCATCGCCAATAAGAAGGTCCAAGGGATACAGTAAACCTGAAGTGAAGCATCGGAATCTATAACTAGTGTCACAGGAATGGTTCAAAGCATAGTCAGTAAGAAGAGTCAGTCTTCTTAAACTTAAGTCGGCATTGTGCCTTTTGTATTTAATTCCGATGCAATTTCTGTGTTTCTTCGTCAATAAGAAGGTCCAAGGGATACAGTAAACCTGAAGTGAAGCATCGGAATCCATAACTAGTGTCACAGGAATGGCTCTAAACATAGTCAGTAAGGAGAGTCAGTCTACTTGTACTTACGTCGGCATTGTGCCTTTTGTATTTGATTCCGAAGCAATATCTGTGTTTCATCGTCAATAAGAAGGTCCAAGGGATACAGTAAACCTGAAGTGAAGCAGCGGAATCTATAACTAGTGTCACAGGAATGGTACAAAACATAGAAAGTGGGAAGAGTCTGTCTTCTTGTACTTAAGTCGGCATTGTGCCTTCTCTATTTATTTCTGATGCAATTGCTGTGATTCATCGCCAATAAGAAGGTCCAAGGGATACAGTAAACCTGAAGTGAAGCATCGGAATCTATAACTAGTGTCACAGGAATGGTTCAAAGCATAGTCAGTAAGAAGAGTCTGTCTTCTTGTACTTAAGTCGGCACTGTGCCTTCTCTATTTAATTCCGATGCAATTACTGTGATTCATCGCCAATAAGAAGGTCCAAGGGATACAGTAAACCTGAAGTGAAGCACTGTAATCTATACCTAGTATCACATGAATGGTTCAAACATAGTCAGTAAGAAGAGTCGGTCTTCTTGTACTTAAGTCGGCATTGTGCCCTTTGTATTTAATTCCGATGCAATTTCTGTGTTTCATCGTCAATAAGAAGGTCCAAGGGATACAGTAAACCTGGAGTGAAACATCGGAATCTATTAATAGTGTAACATGAATGGTTCAAAACATAGAGAGTAAGAAGAGTCAGTCTTCTTGTACTTATGTCGGCATTGTGCATTTTGTAATTATTTCCGATGTAATTTCAGTGTTTTATCGTCAATAAGGAGGTCCAAGGGATACAGTAAACCTGAAGTGAAGCATGGGAATCTATAACTAGTGTCACAGGAAAGGTTCAAAACGTAGTCAGAAAGAAGAGTCGGTCTTCTTGTACTTAAGTCGGCATTGCGACTTTTGTATATAATTACGATGAAATTTCTGTGTTTCATCGTCAATAAGAAGGTCCAAGGGATACAGTAAACCTGAAGTGAAGCATCGGAATCTATAACTAGTGTCACAGGAATGGTTCAAAACATAGTCAGTAAGAAGAGTCTGTATTCTTGTACTTAAGTTGGCAATGTGTCTTTTGTATTTAATTCCGACGCAATTTCTGTGTTTAATCGTCAATAAGAAGGTCCAAGGGATACAGTAAACCGGGAGTGAAGCATCGGAATCTATAACTAGTGTCACAGGAATGGTTCAAAACATAGTCAGTAAGAAGAGTCAGTCTTCTTGTACTTAAGTCGGCATTGAGCCTTTTGTATTTAATTCCGATGCAATTTCAATGTTTCATTGACAGCAAGAAGGTGCAAGGGATACAGTAAACCTGAAGTGAAGCATCGGAATCTATAACTAAACCACAGGAATGGTTCAAAACATAGACAGTAGGAAGAGTCAGTCTTCTTGTACTTAAGTCGGCATTGTGCTTTCTCTATTTCATTCCGATGCAATTTCTGTGTTTCATCGTCAATAAGAAGGTCAGAGGGATACAGTAAACCTCAAGTGAAGGATCGGAATCTATAACTAGTGTCACAGGAATGGTTCAAAGCATAGTCAGTAAGAAGAGTCAGTCTTCTTGTACTTAAGTCGGCATTGTGCCTTTTGTACTTCATTCCCATGCAATATCTGTGTTTCATCGTCAATAAGAAGGCCCAAGGGATACAGTAAACCTGAAGTGAAGCAGCGGAATCTATAACTAGTGTCACAGGATTGGTTCAAACATAGTCAGTAAGAACAGTCAGTCTTCTTGTACTTATGACGGCATTGTGCCTTTTGTAATTAATTCCGATGTAATTTCAGGGTTTTATCGTCAATAAGAAGGTCCAAGGGATACAGTAAACTTGAAGTGAAGCATGGGAATCTATAACTAGTGTCACAGGAAGGTTCAAAACATAGTCAGAAAGAAGAGTCAGTCTTCTTGTACTTAAGTCGGCATTGCGACCTTTGTATTTAATTCCGATAAAATTTCTGTGTTTCATCGTCAATAAGAAGGTCCAAGGGATACAGTAAACCTGAAGTGAAGCATCGGAATCTATAACTAGTGTCACAGGAATGGTTCCTAACATAGTCAGTAAGAAGAGTCAGTACTCTTGTACTTAAGTCAGCAATGTGCCTTTTGTATTTAATTCCGATGCAATTTGTGTGTTTCATCCTCAATAAGAAGGTCCAAGAGATACAGTAAACCTGGAGTTAAGCATCGGAATCTACAACTAGTGTCACAGGAATGGTTCAGAACATAGTCAGTAAGAAGAGTCAGTCTTATTGTACTTAAGTTGGCATTATGTCTTTTGTATTTATTCCGACGCAATTTCTGTGTTTAATCGTCAATAAAAAGGTCCAATGGATACAGTAAACCAGGAGTGAAGCATCGGAATCTATAACTAGTGTCACAGGAATGGTTCAAAACATAGTCAGTACGAAGAGTCAGTCTTCTTGTACTTTAGTCGGCATTGTGCCTTTTGTATTTAATTCCGATGCAATTTCTGTGTTTCATCGTCAATAAGAATGTCCAAGGGATACAATAAACCTGGAGTGAAGCATCGGAATCTATAACTAGTGTCACAGGGATGGTTCAAAACATAGACAGTAAGAAGAGTCAGATTTCTTGTACTTAAGTCGGCATTGTGCATTTTCTATTTAATTCCTATGCAATTTCTGTGTTTCATCGTCAATAAGATGGTCCAAGGGATATAGTAATCCCGGAGTGAAGCATCAGAATCTATAACTAGTGTCACAGGAATGGTTCAAACATAGTCAGTAAGAAGAGTCAGTCTTCTTGTAGTTAAGTCGACATTGTGCCTTCTGTATTTATTTCCGAAGCAATTTCGGTGTTTCATCGTCAATAACAAGGTGAAAGGGATACAGTAAACCTGAAGTGAAGCACCGGAATCTATAACTAGTGTCACATGAATGGTTCAAATCATAGTCAGTAAGAAGAATCAGTCTTCTTGTACTAAAGTCGCCATTGTGCCTTTTGTATTTAATTCCGATGGAATTTCTGTGTTTCATCGTCAATAAGAAGGTCCAAGGGATACAGTAAACCTGGAGTGAAGCATCGGAATCAATAACTTGTGACACAGGGATGGTTCAAAACATAGACAGTAATAAGAGTCAGTATTCTTGTACTGAAGTCGGCATTCTGCCTTTTGTATTTAATTCCGATGCTATTTCTGTGTTTCCTCGTCAATAAGAAGGTCCAAGGGGTACAGTAAACCTGAAGTGCGGCACCGGAATCTATTTCTAGTGTTACAGGAATGGTTCAAAACATAGTCAATACGAAGAGTCAGTCTTCTTGTACTTAAGTCGGCGTTGTGCCTTTTGTATTTAATTCCGATGCAATTTCTACAATTCATTGTCAATAAGGAGTTCCAAGGGATACAGTAAACCTGGTGTGAAGCATTGGAATCTATAACTAGTGTCACAGGAATGGTTCAAAACATAGTCAGTAAGATGAGTCAGTATTCTTGTACTTAAGTCGGCAATGTGCCTTTTGTATTAATTTCCGATGCAATTTTTGTGTTTCATCCTCAATAAGAAGGTCCAAGGGATACAGTAAACCAGGAGTTAAGCATCGGAATCAGTAATTAGCGCCACAGGAATGGTTCAAAACATAGTCAGTAAGAAGAGTCAGCCTTCTTGTACTGAAGTCGGCATTGTGCCTTTTGTATTTAATTTCGATGCAATTATTGTGTTTCATCGTCAATAAGAAGGTCCAAGGGATACAGTAAACCTGGAGTGAAGCATCGGAATCTATAACTAGTGTCACAGGAATGAATCAAAACATAGTCAGTAAGAAGAGTCAGCCCTCTTGTACTTAAGTCGGCATTGTGCATTTTGTATTTAATTCCGATGCAATTTCTGTGTTTCATCATCAACAAGAAGGTCCAAGGGATACAGTAAACCAGATAGTGAAGCATCGGAATCTATAACTAGTGTCACAGGAATAGTTCAAACATAGACTGTAGGAAGAGTCAGTCTTCTTGTACTTAAATCTGCATTGTGCCTATTCTATTTATTTCTGATGCAATTTCTGTGTTTCATCGTCAATAAGAAGATCCAAAGGATACAGTAAACCGGGAGTGAAGCATCGGAATCCGTAACTAGTGTCACAGGAATGGTTCAAAACATAGGCAGTAGGAAGAGTCAGTCCTCTTGTGCTTCGGTCGGCATTGTGCCTTTTGTATTTAATTCCGATGCAATTTCTGTGTTTCATCGTCAATAAGAAAGTAAGAAGGATACAGTAAACCTGAAGTGAAGCATCGGAATCTATAACTAGTGTCACCGGAATGGTTCAAATCATAGTCACTAAGAAGAGTCAGTCTTCTTGTACTTAATTCGGCACTGTGCCTTTTGGATTTAATTCCGATGCAATTTCTGTGTTTCATCGTCAATAAGAAGGTCCAAGGGATACATTAAACCTGAAGTTAAGCATCGAAATTTATAACTAGTGTCACAGGAATGGTTCAAAACATAGACAGCAGAAGAGTCAGTCTTCTTGTACTTTAGTCGGCATTGTGCCTTTTGTATTTAATTCCGATGCAATTTCTGTGTTTCATCGTCAATAAGAATGTCCAAGGGATACAATAAACCTGGAGTGAAGCATCGGAATCTATAACTAGTGTCACAGGGACGGTTCAAAACATAGACAGTAAGAAGAGTCAGATTTCTTGTACTTAAGTCGGCATTGTGCATTTTCTAATTAATTCCTATGCAATTTCTGTGTTTCATCGTCAATAAGATGGTCCAAGGGATATAGTAAACCCGGAGTGAAGCATCTGCATCTATAACTAGTGTCACAGGAATGGTTCAAAGCATAGTCAGTAACAAGAGTCAGTTTTCTTGTACTTGAGTCGGCATTGTGCCTTTTCTATTTAATTCCGATGCAATGTCCGTGTTTCATCGACAATAAGATGGTCCAAGGGATACAGTTAACTTGGTGTGAAGCATCGGAATCTATTATAGTGTCACAGGAATGGTTCAAAACATAGAGAGTAGGAAGAGTCAGTCTTCTTGTACTTACGTCAGCATTGTGCCTTTTGTATTTAATTCCGATGCAGTTTCTGTGTTTCATCGTAAATAAGAAGGTCAGAGGGATACGGTAAACCTGAAGTGAAGCATCGGAATCTAAAACTAGTGTCACAGGAATGGTTCAAAACATAGTCAGTAACAAGAGGCAGTCTTATTGTACCTAAGCCGGCATTGTGCCTTATTTATTTATTTCCGATGCAGTTTCGGTGCTTCATCGTCAATAAGAAGGTCCAAGGGATACAGTAAACCTGGTGTGAGCATCGGAATCTGTAACTAGTGTCACAGGAATGGTACAAAACATAGGCAGTAAGAAGGGTCAGTCATCTTGCATTTAAGTCGGCATTGTGGTTTTGCAATTTAATTCCGCTGCAATTTCTGTGTTTCATCGTGAATAAGAAGTTCCAAGGGATCCAGTAAACATGGAGTGAAGCATCGGAATCTATAACTAGTGTCACAGGAATGGTTCAAAACATAGACAGTAGGAAGATACAGTCTTCCTGTACTTAAGTCGGCATTGTGCCTTTTGTATTTGATTCCGAATCAATTTCTGTGTTTCATCGTCATTAAGATGGTCCAAGGGATACAGTAAACCTGAAGTGAAGCATCGGAATCTATAACTAGTGTCACAGGAATGGTTCAAAACATCGGAATCTATAACTAGTGTCACAGGAATGGTTCAAAACATAGACAGTAAGAAGATTCAGTCTTCATGTAATTAAGTCGGCATTGTGCCTTTTGTATTTAATTCCGGTGCAATTTCTGTGTCTCATCGTCAATAAGAAGGTCAGAGGGATACAGTAAACCTGAAGTGAAGCATCGGAATCTATACCTAGTGTCACAGGAATGGTTCAAACATAGCCAGTAAGAAGAGTCAGTCCTCTTGTCCTTAAGTCGGCATTGTGCATTTTGTATTTAATTCCGATGCAATTTCTGTGTTTCATCGTGAATAAGAAGGTCAGAGGGATTCAGTAACCCTGAAGTGAAGCATCGGAATCTATAACTAGTGCCACAGAAATGGTACATAACATAGTCAGTTAGAAGAGTCAGTCTTCTTGTACTTAAGTCGGCATTGTGCCTTTTGTATTAAATTCAGATGGAATTTCTGTGTTTCATCGTCAATCAGAAGGTCCTAGAGATACAGTAAACCTGAAGTCAAGCATCGGAATCTAGAACTACTGTCACAGGAATGGTTCAAAACATGGACTGTAAGAAGAGTCAGTCTTCTTGTACTTAAGTCGGCATTGTGCCTTTTGTATTTAATTCCGGTGCAATTTCTGTGTTTCATCGTCAATAGGAGAGTCCAAGGTAAACAGTAAACATGGAGTGAAGCATCGGAATCTATAACTAGTGTCACAGGAATGGTTCAAAACATAGACAGTAGGAAGATACAGTCTTCCTGTACTTAAGTCGGCATTGTGCCTTTTGTATTTGATTCCGAATCAATTTCTGTGTTTCATCGTCATTAAGATGGTCCAACGGATACAGTAAACCTGAAGTGAAGCATCGGAATCTATAACTAGTGTCACAGGAATGGTTCAAAACATCGGAATCTATAACTAGTGTCACAGGAATGGTTCAAAACATAGACAGTAAGAAGATTCAGTCTTCATGTAATTAAGTCGGCATTGTGCCTTTTGTATTTAATTCCGGTGCAATTTCTGAGTCTCATCGTCAATACGAAGGTCAGAGGGATACAGTAAACCTGAAGTGAAGCATCGGAATCTATACCTAGTGTCACAGGAATGGTTCAAACATAGCCAGTAAGAAGAGTCAGTCCTCTTGTCCTTAAGTCGGCATTGTGCCTTTTGTATTTAATTTCGATGCAATTTCTGTGTTTCATCGTCAATAAGATGGTCAGAGGGATACAGTAAACCTCAAGTGAAGCATCGGAATCTTAAACTAGTGTCTCAGGAATGGTTCAAAACATAGTCAGTAAGAAGAGTCAGTCTTCTTGTACTTAAGTCGGCATTGTGCCTTTTGTATTTTCTTCCGATGCCATTTCTGTGTTTCATCGTCAATAAGAATGTCCAAGGGATACAGTAAACCTGGAGTGTAGCATCGGAAACTATAACTAGTGTCACAGGAATGGTTCAAAACATAGACAGTAAGAAGAGTCAGTCTTCACGTACCCAAGTCGGCATTGTGCCTTTTGTATTTAATTCCGATGCAATATCTGTGTTTCATCGTCAACAAGAATTTCCAAGGGATACAGTAAACCTGAAGTGAAGCATCCTAATCTATAACTAGTGTCACAGGAATGGTTCAAATCATAGTCAGTAAGAAGAGTCAGTCTTCATGTACCTAAGTCGGCATTGTGCCTTTTGTATTTAATTCCGATGCAATTTCTGTGTTTCATCGTCAATAATAAGGTCCAGGGATACAGTAGACCTGAAGTGAAGCATCGGAATCTATAACTAATGTCACAGGAATGGTTCAAAACATAGTCAGTAAGAAGAGTTAGTCTTCTTGTACTTGAGTCGGCATTGTGACTTTTGTATTAAATTCCGATGCAATTTCTGTGTTTCATAGTCAATAAGAAGGTCCATGGGATACAGTAAACCTGGAGTGTAGCATCGGAATCTATAACTAGTGTCACAAGAATGGTTCAAAACATAGACAGGAAGAAGAGTCAGTCTTCTTGTACTTAAGTCGGCATTGTCCTTTTCTATTTAATTCCGATGCAATTTCTGTGTTTCATCGTTAGTAAGATGGTCAGAGGGATACAGTAAACCTGAAGTGAAGCATCGGAATCTAAAACTAGTGTCTCAGGAATTGTTCAAAACATAGTTAGTAAGAGGAGTCAGTCTTCTTGTACTTAAGTCGGCATTGTGCCTTTTGTATTTTCTTCCGATGCCATTTCTGTGTTTCATCGTCAATAAGAAGGTCCAAGGGATACAGAAAACCTGGAGTGTAGCATCGGAATCTATAACTAGTGTCACAGGAATGGTTCAAAACATAGACAGTAAGAAGAGTAAGTCTTCATGTACCGAAGTCGGCATTGTGCCTTTTGTATTTAATTCCGATGCAATATCTGTGTTTCATCGTCAACAAGATGGTCCAAGGGATACAGTAAACCTGAAGTGAAGCATCCTAATCTATAACTAGTTTCACAGGAATGATTCAAATCATAGTCAGTAACAAGAGTCAGTCTTCATGTTCTTAAGTCGGCATTGTTCCTTTTGTATTTCATTCCGATGCAATTTATGTGTTTCATCGTCAATAAGAAGGTCAGAGGGATTCAGTAACCCTGAAGTGAAGCATCGGAATCTATAACTAGTGCCACAGAAATGGTTCATAACATAGTCAGTTAGAAGAGTTAGTCTTCTTGTACTTAAGTCGGCATTGTGCTTTTTGTATTTAATTCCGATGCAATTTCTGTGTTTCATTATCAATAAGAAGGTCAGAGGGATACAGTAAACCTGAAGTGACGCATCGGAATCTATAACTACTGTCACAGGAATGGTTCTAAACATAGACAAGAAGAAGAGTCAGTCTTCTGGTACTTAAGTCGGCATTGTGCCTTTTCTATTTAATTCCGATGCAATTTCTGTTTTTCATCGTCAATATGAAGGTCAGAGGGATACAGTAAACCTGAAGTGAAGCATCGGAATCTATAACTAGTGTCGCAGGAATGGTTCAAAGCATAGTCAGTAAGAAGAGTCAGTCTTCTTGTCCTTAAGTCGGCATTGTGCCTTTTGTATTTAATTCCGATGCAATTTCTGTGTTTCATCGTCAATAGGAGAGTCCAAGGTAAACAGTAAACCTGAAGTGAAGCATCGGAATCTATAACTAGTCTCACAGGAATGGTTCAAATCATAGTCAGTAAGAAGAGTCAGTCTTCATGTATCTAAGTCGGCATTGCGCCTTTTGTATTTAATTCCGATGCAATTTCTGTGTTTCATCGTCAATAATAAGGTCCAGGGACACAGTAAACCTGAAGTGAAGCATCGGAATCTATAACTAGTGTCACAGGAATGGTTCAAAACATAGACAGTAGGAAGAGATAGTCTTCTCGTACTTAAGTGGGCATTGTGCCATTTCTATTTAATTCCGACGCAATTTCTGTGCTTCGTCGTCAATAAGAATGTTCACGTGAAACAGTAAACCTGACGAGAAGCATCGGAATCTATAACTAGTGTCACAGGAATGGTTCAAAGCATAGACAGTAAGAAGAGTCAGTCTTCTTGTACTTATGTCGGCATTGTGCCTTTTGTATTTAATTCCGATGCAATTTCTGTGTTTCGTCGTCAATAAGAGGGTCCAAGGGGTCCAGTAAACCTGAAGTGAAGTATCAGAATCTATAACTAGTGTCACAGGAATGGTTCAAAAGATAGTCAGTAAGAAGAGTCAGTCTTCTTGTACATAAGTCGGCATTGTGCCTTTTGTATTTAATTCCGATTCATTTTCAGTGTTTCTTCGTCAATAAGAAGGTCCAAGTGATACAGTAAACCTGGAGTGTAGCATAGGAATCTACAACTAGTGTCAATGGAATGGTTCAAAACATAGACAGTAAGAAGAGTCAGTCATCTTGTACTTAAGTCGGCATTGTGCCTTTTCTATTTAATTCCGGTGCAATTTCTGTGTTTCATCGTCAATAAGAAGGTCAGAGGGATACAGTAAACCTGAAGTGAAGCATCGGAATCCATAACTAGTGTCACAGGAATGATTCAAAACATAGACAGTAGGAAGAATAAGTCTTCTTGTACTCACGTCGGCATTGCGCCGTTTCTATGTCATTCCGATGCAATTACTGTGTTTCATCGTCAATACGAAAGTCCATGGGATACAGGAAAACCTGAAGTGAAGCATCGGAATCCATAACTAGTGTCACAGGAATGGTTCAAAACATAGGCAGTAGGAAGAGATAGTCTTCTTGTTCTTAAGTCGGCATTGTGCCTTTTGTATTTAATTCCGATGCAATTTATGTGTTTCACCGTCAATAAGAAGGTCCAAGGGATATAATAAACCTGAAGTGAAGGATCGGAATCTACAACTAGTGTCACAGGAATGGTTCAAAACATAGTCAGTAAGAAGAGTCAGTCTTCTTGTACTTAAGTCGACATTGTGCCTTTAGTATTTAATTCCGATGCAATTTCTGTGCCTAATCGTCAATAAGAAGGTCCAAGGGATTCAGTAAACGTGAAGTTAAGCATCTGAATCTATAACTAGTGTCACAGGAAAAGTTCAAAACATAGACAGTAGGAAGAGTCAGTCTTCTTGTACTTAAGTCGGTATTTTGCCTTTTGTATTTAATTCCGATGCAATTTCTGTTTTTCATCGTCAATAAGAAGGTCAGAGGGATACAGTAAACCTGAAGTGAGCATCGGAATCTAAAACTAGTGTCACAGTGATGGTTCAAAACATAGACAGATGGAAGAATCAGTCTTCCTGTACTTAAGTCGCCATTTGCCTTTTGTATTTAATTCCGATGCAATTTCTGTGTTTCATCGTCTATAAGAAAGTCCAAGGGATACAGTAAACCTGAAGTGAAGCATCGGAATCTATAACTAGTGTCACAGGAATGGTTCAAATCATAGTCAGTAAGAAGAGTCAGTTTTCATGTACTTAAGTCAGCATTGTGCCTTTTGTATTCTATTCCGATGCAATTTCTGTGTTTCATCGTCAATAAGAAGGTCCAAGGGATGCAGTAAACCTGAAGTGAAGCATCGGAATCTATAACTAGTGTCACAGGAATGGTTCAAAACTTAGTCAGTAACAAGAGTCAGTCTTCTTGTACTTAAGTCGGCATTGTGCCTGTTCTACTTAATTCCGATGCAATGTCGGTGTTAAATCGTCAATAATATGGTCCAAGGGATACAGTTAACTTGGTGTGAAGCATCGGAATCTATTATAGTGTCACAGGATTGTTCAAAACATAGAGAGTAGGAAGAGTCAGTCTTCTTGTACTTATGTCAGCATTGTGCCTTTTGTATTTAATTCCGATGTAATTTCTGTGTGTCATCGTCAATAAGAAGGTCAGAGGGATACAGTATACCTGAAGTGAGCATCGGAATCTAAAACTAGTGTCACAGGGATGGTTCAAAACATAGACAGATGGAAGAGTCAGTCTTCTTGTACTTAAGTCGCCATTTGCCTTTTGTATTTAATTCCGATGCAATTTCTGTGTTTCATCGTCAATAAGAAGGTCAGAGGGATACAGTAAACCTGAAGTGAAGCATTGGAAACTATAACTAGTGTCACAGGATTGGTTCAAAACTTAGTCAGTAACAAGAGTCAGTCGTTTTGTACTTAAGTCGGCATTGTGCCTTTTGTATTCAATTCCGATGTAATTTCTGTGTTTCATCGTCAATAAGACGGTCCAAATGATACAGTAAACTTGAAGTGAAGCATCGGAATCTAAAACTAGTGTCACAGGAATGGTTCAAAGCATAGTCAGTAACAAGAAGCAGTCTTCTTGTACCTAAGTCAGCATTGTGCGTTTTGTATTTCAGCCTGATGCAATTTCGGTGCTTCATCGTCAATAAGAAGGTCCAAGGGATGCAGTAAACCTGAAGTGAAGCATCGGAATCTGTAACTAGTGTCACAGGAATGGTTCAAAACATAGTCAGTAACAAGAGTCAGTCTTCTTGTACTTAAGTCGGCATTGTGCCTTTTCAATTTAATTCCGATGCAATGTCGTTGTTTCATCGTCAATAAGATGGGCCAACGGATACAGTAGACCTGGTGTGAAGCATCGGAATCTTTAACTAGTGTCACAGGAATGGTACAAAGCATAGACAGTAAGAAGAGTCAGTCTTCTTGCATTTAAGTCGCATTGTGCCTTTTCAATTTAATTCCGATGCAATTTCTGTTTTTCATCGTCAATAAGAAGGTCAGAGGGATACAGTAAACCTGCAGTGAAGCATCGGAATCCATAACTAGTGTCCCAGGAGTGTTTCAAAACATAGACAGTAAGAAGAGGCAGTCTTCCTGTACTAGAGTCGGCATTGTGACTTTTGTATTAAATTCCGATGCAATTACTCTGCTTCATCGTCAATACGAAGGTCAGAGGGATACAGTAAACCTGAAGTGAAGCATCGGAATCTATAACTAGTGTCACAGGAATGGTTCAAAACATAGACAGTAAGAAGACTCAGTCGTCTTGTACTTAAATCGGCATTGTGGCTTTTCTATTTAATTCCGATGCAATTTCTGTGTTTCATCGTCAATAAGAAGGTCCAAGGGGTACACTAAACCTGGAGTGTAGCATCGGAATCTATAACTAGTGTCACAGGAATGGTTCACAACATAGTCAGTATGAAGAGTCAGTCTTCTTGTACTTAGGCCGGCATTGTGCCTTTACAATTTAATTCCGATGCAATTTCTGTGTTTCATTGTCAATAAGATGGTCAGAGGGATACAGTAAACCTGAAGTGTAGCATCGGATTCTATAACTAGTGTCACAGGAATGGTTCAGAACATAGACAGTAAGGAGAGTCAGTTTCCTTGTACCTAAGTCGGCATTGTGCCTTTTGTATTTCAGCCCGATGCAATTTCTGTGTTTCATCGTCAATAAGAAGGTCCAAGGGATACAGTAAACCTGAAGTGAAGCATCGGAATCTATAACTAGTGTCACAGGAATGGTTCAAATCATGGTCAGTATGAAGAGTCAGTCTTCATGTCGGCAATGTGCCTTTTGTATTTAATTCCGATGCAATTTCTGTGTTTCATCGCCAATAAGAATGTCCAAGGGATACAGTAAACCTGGAGTGTAGCATCGGAATCTATAACTAGTGTCACAGGAATGGTTCATAACATAGACAGTAAGAAGAGTCAGTCTTCATGTACCTAAGTCGGCATTGTGCCTTTTTTATTTAATTCCGCTGCAATTTCTGTTTTTCATCGTCAATAAGAAGGTCCAAGGGATAAAGTAAACCTGAAGTGAAGCATCGGAATCTATAACTACTGTCACAGGAATTGTTCAAAACATAGTCACTAAGAAGATTCGGTCTTCATGTACTTAAGTCGGCATTGTGCCTTTTGTATTTAATTCCGGTGCAATTTCTGTGTCTCATCGTCAATAAGAACGTCAGGGGGATACAGTAAACATGAAGTGAAGCATCTTAACCTATACCTAGTGTCACAGGAATGGTTCAAACATAGTCAGTAAGAAGAGTCAGTCCACTTGTCCGTAAGTCGGCATCGTTCCTTTTGTATTTAATTCCGATGCAATTTCTGTGTTCCATCGTGAATAAGAAGGTCAGAGGGATTCAGTAACCCTGAAGTGAAGCATCGAAATCTATAACTAGTGCCACAGAAATGGTTCATAGTATAGTCAGTTAGAAGAGTCTGTCTTCTTGTACTTAAGTCGGCATTGTGCCTTTTGTATTTAATTCCGATGCAATTTCTGTGTTTCATCATCAATAAGTAGGTCCGAGGGATACAGTAAACCTGAAGTGAAGCATCGGAATCGATAACTAGTGTCTCAGGAATGGTTCAAAACATAGTCAGTAAGAAGAGTCAGTCTTCTTGTCCTTAAGGCGGCATTGTGCCTTATTAATTTAATTCCGCTGCAATTTCTGTGTTTCATCGTCAATAAGAAGGTCCAAGGGATCCAGTAAAACTGAGGTGAAGCATCGGAATCTATAACTGGTGTCACAGGAATGGTTGAAAACATAGACAGTAAGAAGATACAGTCTTCTTGTACTTCAGTCGGCATTGTGACTTTTGTATTTAATTCTGATGCAATTTCTGTGTTTCATCGTCAATAAGAAGGTCCAAGGGATCCAGTAAACATGGAGTGAAGCATCGGAATCTATAACTAGTGTCACAGGAATGGTTGAAAACATAGACAATAAGAAGATACAGTCTTCTTGTACTTAAGTCGGCATTGTGCCTTTTGTATTTAATTCCGATGCAATTTCTGTGTTTCATCGTCAATAAGATATTCCAAGTGATACAGTAAACCCGAAGTGAAGCATCGGAATCTATAACTACTGTCACAGGAATAGTTCAAAACATAGTCACTAAGAAGAGTCGGTCTCCAT
Source organism: Schistocerca piceifrons (assembly GCF_021461385.2). NCBI lineage: Eukaryota > Metazoa > Arthropoda > Insecta > Orthoptera > Acrididae > Schistocerca > Schistocerca piceifrons. Next base: position 328,608 of record NW_025728956.1, on the reverse strand, counting down.
TTACTTAAGTCGGCATTGAGCCTTTTGTATTTAATTCCGGTGCAATTTCTGTGTCTCATCGTCAATAAGAACGTCAGAGGGATACAGTAAACCTGAAGTGAAGCATCGGAATCTATACCTAGTGCCACAGAAATGGTTCATAGCATAGTCAGTTAGAAGAGTCAGTCTTCTTATACTTATGTCGGCATTGTGCCTTTTGTATTTACTTCCGATGCAATTTCTGTGTTTCATCATCAATAATAAGGTCAGAGGGATACAGTAAACCTGAAGTGAAGCATCAGAATCTATAACTACTGTCACAGGAATTGTTCGAAACATAGACAGGGAGAAGAGTCAGTCTTCTTGTACTTAAGTCGGCATTGTGACTTTTGTATTAAATTCCGATGGAATTTCTGTGTTTCATCGTCAATTACAAGGTCCTAGAGATACAGTAAACCTGAAGTCAAGCATCGGAATCTATAACTAGTGTCACAGGTATGGTTCAAAACTTAGACAGAAAGAAGAGTCAGTCTTCTTGTACTTAAGTCGGCATTGTGCCTTTTGTATTCAATGCCGATGCAATTTCTGTATTTCAACGTCAAAAAGAAGGTCCAAGGGATACAGTAAATGTGAAGTGAAGCATCGGAATCTATAACTAGTGTCACAAGAATGGTTCAAAACATAGTCAGTAAGAAGAGTGAGTCTTCTTGTACTTAAGTCGGCAATGTGCCTTTTGTATTTAATTCCAATGCAATTTCTGTGTTTCATCGTCAATAAGAAGTTCAGAGGGATACAGTAAACCTGAAGTGAAGCATCGGAATCTATAACTAGTGTCACAGGAATGGTTGAAATCATAGTCAGTAACAAGAGTCAGTCCTTTTTTACTTAATTCGGCATTGTGCCTTTTGTATTTAATTCCGATGTAATTTCTGTGTGTCATCGTCAATAAGAAGGTCCAAATGATACAGTAAACCTGAAGTGAATCATCGGAATCTATAACTAATGTCGCAGGAATGGTTCAAAGCATAGTCAGTAAGAAGAGTCAGTTTTCTTGTCCTTAAGTCGGCATTGTGCCTTTTGTATTTATTTCCGATGCAATTTCAGTGTTTCTTCGTCAATAAGAATGTCCAAGTGATACAGTAAACCTGGAGTGTAGCATCGGAATCTATAACTAGCGTCAATGTAATGGTTCAAAACATAGACAGTAAGAAGAGTCAGTCATCTTGTACTTATGTCGCCATTGTGCCTTTTGCATTTAATTCCGGTGCAATTTCTGTGTTTCATCGTCAATAGGAGAGTCCAAAGTAAACAGTAAACCTGAAGTGAAGCATCGGAATCTATAACTAGTGTCACAGGAATGGTTCAAAGCATAGACAGTAAGAAGATACTGTCTTCTTGTACTTAAGTCGGCATTGTGCCTTTTGTATTTAATTTCGATGCAATTTCTGTGTTTCATCGTCAATAAGAAGGTCCAAGGGGTACACTAAACCTGAAGTGAAGCATCGGAATATATAACTAGTGTCACAGGAATGGTTCACAGCATAGTCAGTAAGAAGAGTCAGTCTTCTTGTACTTAAGTCGGCATTGTGCCTTTTGTATTTTCTTCCGATGCCATTTCTGTGTTTCATCGTCAATAAGAAAGTCCAAGGGATACAATAAACCTGGAGTGTACCATCGGAATCTATAACTAGTGTCACAGGAATGGTTCAAAACATAGACAGTAAGAAGAGTCAGTCTTCTTGTACCTAAGTCGGCATTGTGCCTTTTGTATTTAATTCCGATGCAATATCTGTGTTTCATCGTCAACAAGAAGGTCCAAGGGATACAGTAAATGTGAAGTGAAGCATCGGAATCTATAACTAGTGTCACAAGAATGGTTCAAAGCATAGTCAGTAAGAAGAGTTAGTCTTCTTGTAGTTGAGCCGGCATTGTGACTTTTGTATTAAATTCCGATGCAATTTCTGTGTTTCATCGTCAATAAGAAGGTCCATGGGATACAGTAAACCTCGAGTGTAGCATCGGAATCTATAACTAGTGTCACAGGAATGGTTCAAATCATAGTCAGTAACAAGAGTCAGTCTTCATGTACTTAATTCGGCATTGTTCCTTTTGTACATCATTCCGATGCAATTTATGTCTTTCATCGTCAATAAGAAGGTCCAAGGGATTCAGTAAACCTGAAGTGAAGCATCGGAATCTATAACTAGTGTCACAGGAATGGTTCAAAACATAGACAATAGGAGGAGTCAGTCTTCTTGTTCTTAAGTCGGCATTTTGCCTTTTGTATTTAATTCCGATGCAATTTCTTTGTTTCATCGTCAATAAGAAGGTCAGAGGGATACAGTAAACCTGAAGAGAGCATCGGAATATAAAACTAGTGTCACAGGAATGGTTCAAAACATAGACACAAGGAAGAGTCAGTCTTCTTGTACTTAAGTCGGCATTTTGCCTTTTGTAATTAACTGCGATGCAATTTCTGTGTTTCATCGTCTATAAGAAAATCCAAGGGATACAGTAAACCTGAAGTGAAGCATCGGAATCTATATGTAGTGTCACAGAAATGGTTCAAAACATAGTCAGTAACAAGAGTCAGTCTTCTTGTTCTTAAGTCGGCATTGTGCCTTTCCTATTTAATTCCGATGCAATGTCGGTGTTTCATCGTCAATAAGATGGTCCAAGGGATACAGTTAACTTGGTGTGAAGCAACGGAATCTATTATAATGTCACAGGAATGGTTCAAAACATAGAGAGTAGGAAGAGTCAGTCTTCTTGTACTTATGTCAGCATTGTGCCTTTTGTATTTAATTCCGGTGCAATTTCTGTGTTTCATCGTAAATAAGAAGGTCAGAGGGATACGGTAAACGTGAAGTGAAGGATCGGAATCTAAAACTAGTGTCACAGGAATGGTTCAAAACATAGACAGTAACAAGAGGCAGTCTTATTGTACCTAAGTCGGCATTGTGTCTTATTTATTTATTTCCGATGCAATTTCGGTGCTTCATCGTCAATAAGAAGGTCCAAGGGATACAGTAAACCTGGTGTGAGCATCGGAATCTGTAACTAGTGTCACAGGAATGGTACAAAACATAGGCAGTAAGAAGAGTCAGACTTCTTGCATTTAAGTCGGCATTGTGGCTTTGCAATTTAATTCCGCTGCAATTTCTGTGTTTCATCGTCAATAAGAAGTTCCAAAGGATCCAGTAAACATGGAGTGAAGCATCGGAATCTATAACTGGTGTCACAGGAATGGTTCAAAGCATAGACAGTAGGAAGATACAGTCTTCTTGTACTTAAGTCGGCATTGTGCCTTTTGTATTTGATTCCGAATCAATTTCTGTGTTTCATCGTCATTAAGTTGGTCCAAGGGATACAGTAAACCTGAAGTCAACCATCGGAATCTATAACTAGTGTCACAGGAATGGTTCAAAACATAGTCACTAAGAAGAGTCGGTCATCATGTACTTAAGTCGGCATTGTGCCTTTTGTATTTAATTCCGGTGCAATTTCGGTGTTTCATCGTCAATAAGAAGGTGAGAGGGATACAGTAAACCAGAAGTGAAGCATCGGAATCTATAACTAGTGTCACAGGAATGGTTCAAACATAGTCAGTAAGAAGAGTCAGTCTTCTTGTACTTAAGTCGGCATTGTGCCTTTTGTATTTAATTCCGATGCAATTTCTGTGTTTCATCATCAATAAGAAGGAGAGAGGAATACAGTAAACCTGAAGTGAAGCATCGGAATCTATAACTACTGTCACAGGAATGGTTCAAAACATAGACAGTAAGAAGAGTCAGTCTTCTTGTACTTAAGTCGGCATTGTGCCATTTCTATTTAATTCCGATGCAATTTCTGTGTTTCATCGTCAATGAGAAGGTCAGAGGGATACAGTAAACCTGAAGTGATGCATTGGAATCTATAACTAGTGTCAAAGGAATGGTTCAAAACATAGTCAGTAACAAGAGTCAGTCGTTTTGTACTTAAGTCGGCATTGTGCCTTTTGTATTTAATTCCGATGTAATTTCTGTGTGTCATCGTCAATAAGAAGGTCCAAATGATACAGTAAACCTGAAGTGAAGCATCGGATCTATAACTAGTGTCGCAGGAATGGTTCAAAACGTAGTCAGTAAGAAGAGTCAGTCTTCTTGTCCTTAAGTCGGCATTGTGCCTTTTGTATTTAATTCCAATGCAATTTCTGTGTTTCATCGTCAATAAGAAGGTCCAAGGGATACAGTAAACATGAAGTGAAGCATCGGAATCTGTAACTAGTGTCACAGGAATGGTTCAAAACATAGACAGTAAGAAGAGTCAGTCTTCTTGTACTTAAGTCGGCATTGTGCCATTTCTATTTAATTCCAATGCAATTTCTGTGTTTCATCGTCAATAAGAAGGTCCAAATGATACAGTAAACCTGAAGTGAAGCATCGGATTCTATAACTAGTGTCACAGGAATGGTTCAAAACATAGGCAGTAGGAAGAAATAGTCTTCTTGTACTTAAGTCGGCATTGTGCCTTTTGTATTTAATTCCGATGCAATTTCTGTATTTCATCGTCAATAAGAAGGTCCAAGGGTTATAGTAAACCTGAAGTGAAGGATCGGAATCTACAACTAGTGTCACAGGAGTGGTTCAAAACATAGTCAATAAGAAGAGTCAGTCTGTTTGTACTTAAGTCGACATTGTGCCTTTTGTATTTAATTCCGATGCAATGTCTGTGCTTCATCGTCAATAAGAAGGTCCAAAGGATTCAGTAAACGTGACGTTAAGCATCTGAATCTCTAACTAGTGTCACAGGAATGGTTCAAAGCATAGACAGTAGGAAGAGTCAGTCTTCTTGTACTTAAGTCGGCATTTTGCCTTTTGTATTTAATTCCGATGCAATTTCTGTGTTTCATCGTCATTAAGAAGGTCAGAGGGATACAGTAAACCTGAAGTGAGCATCGGAAACTAAAACTAGTGTCACAGGAATGGTTCAAAGCATAGACAGAAGGAAGAGTCAGTCTTCTTGTACTTAAGTCGCCATTTGCCTTTTGTATTTAATTCCGATGCAATTTCTGTGTTTCATCGTCTAAAAGAAAGTCCAAGGGATACAGTAAACCTGAAGTGAAGCTTCGGAATCTATAACTAGTGTCACAGGAATGGTTCAAATCATAGTCAGTAAGAAGAGTCAGTTTTCATGTACTTAAGTCAGCATTGTGCCTTTTGTATTCTATTCCGATGCAATTTCTTTGTTTCATCGTCAATAAGAAGGTCCAAGGGATACAGTATACCTGAAGTGAAGCATCGGAATCTATAACTAGTGTCACAGGAATGGTTCAAAACATAGTCAATAAGAAGAGTCAGTCTTCTTGTACTTAAGTCGGCATTGTGCCTTTTCTATTTAATTCCGATGCAATGTCGGTGTTTCATCGTCAATAAGATGGTCCAAGGGATACAGTTAACTTGGTGTGAAGCATCGGGTTCTATTACTAGTTTCACAGGAATGGTTCAAATCATAGACAGTAGGAAGAATCAGTCTTCTTGTACTTATGTCAGCATTGTGCCTTTTGTATTTAATTCCGATGCAATTTCTGTGTTTCATCGTCAATAAGAAGGTCAGAGGCATACGGTAAACCTGAAGTGAAGCATCGGAATCTAAAACTAGTGTCACAGGAATGGTTCAAAGCATAGTCAGTAACAAGAAGCAGTCTTCTTGTACCTAAGTCGGCATTGTGCCTTTTCTACTTATTTCCGATGCAATTACGGTGCTTCATCGTTAATAAGAAGGTCCAAGGGATACAGTAAACCTGGAGTGAAGCATCGGAATCCATAACTAGTGTCCCAGGAGTGGTTCAAAACATAGACAGTAAGAAGAGTCAGTCTTCCTGTACTAGAGTCGGCATTGTGACTTTTGTATTAAATTCCGATGCACTTTCTCTGCTTCATCGTCAATAAGATGGTCCAAGGGATACAGTAAACCAGAAGTGAAGCATCGGAATCTATAACTAGTGTCACAGGAATGGTTCAAAACATAGACAGTAAGAAGAGTCAGTCTTCTTGTACTTAAGTCGGCTTTGTGGCCTTTCTATTTAATTCCGATGCAATTTCTGTGTTTCATCGTCAATAAGAAGGTCCCAGGGTCCACTAAACCTGGAGTGAAGCATCGGAATCTATAACTAGTGTCACAGGAATGGTTCACAACATAGTCAGTAAGAAGAGTCAGTCTTCTTGTACTTAAGCCGGCATTGTGCCTTTACAATTTAATTCCGATGCAATTTCTGTGTTTCATCGTCAATAAGATGGTCAGAGGGATACAGTAAACCTGAAGTGTAGCATCGGATTCTATAACTAGTGTCACAGGAATGGTTCAAAACATAGACAGTAAGGAGAGTCAGTTTTCATGTACCTAAGCCGGCATTGTTCCTTTTGTATTTCATCCCGATGCAATTTCTGTGTTTCATCGTCAATAAGAAGGTCCAAGGGATACAGTAAACCTGAAGTGAAGCATCGGAATCTATAACTAGTGTCACAGGAATGGTTCAAATCATAGTCAGTATGAAGAGTTAGTCTTCATGTACTTACGTCGGCAATGTGCCTTTTGTATTTAATTCCGATGCAATTTCTGTGTTTCATCGTCAATAAGAAGGTCCAAGGGATACAGTAAACCTAGAGTGAAGCATCGGAACCTATAACTAGTGTCACAGGAATGGTTCAAAACATAGACAGTAAGAAGATACAGTCTTCTTGTACTTAAGTCGGCATTGTGCCTTTTGTATTTAATTCCGATGCAATTTCTGTGTTTCATCGTCAATAAGAAGGTTCAAGGGATACAGTAAACCGGAAGAGAAGCATCGGAATCTATAACTAGTGTCACAGGAATGGTTCAAATCATAGACAGTAAGAAGAGTTGGTCTTCTAGTACTTGAGTCGGCATTGTGTCTTTTGTATTAAATTCCAAAGCAAATTCTGTGTTTCATCGTCAATAAGAGGGTCCAAGGGATACAGTAAACCGGAAGTGAAGCATCGGAATCTATAACTAGTGTCACAGGAATGGTTTAAAGCATAGACAGTAAGAAGAGTCAGTCCTTTTGTACTTAAGTCGGCATTGTGCCTTTTCCATTTAATTCCGATGCAATTTCTGTGTTTCATCGTCAATAAGAGGGTTCAAGGGGTACACTAAACCTCGAGTGAAGCATCGGAATCTGTAACTAGTGTCACAGGAATGGTTCACAACATAGTCAGTAAGAAGAGTCAGTCTTCTTGTACTTAAGTCGGCATTGTCCTTTTCTATTTAATTCCGATGCAATTTCTGCGTTTCATCGTCAATAAGATGGTCGCAGGGATACAGTAAACCTGAAGTGAAGCATCCGAATCGATAACTAGTGTCTCAGGATTGGTTCAAAACATAGTCAGTAAGAAGAGGCAGTCTTCGTGTACCTAAGTCGGCATTGTGCCTTTTTTATTTAATTCCGCTGCAATATCTGTGTTTCATCGTCAATAAGAAGGTCCAAGGGACAAAGTAAACCTGGAGTGAAGAATCGGAATCTATAACTAGTGTCACAGGAATGGTTCAAACATAGACAGTAAGAAGATACAGTCTTCTTGTACTTAAGTCGGCATTGTGCCTTTTGTATTTGATTCCGATGCAATTTCTGTGTTTCATCGTCAATAAGATAGTCCAAGTGATGCAGTAAACCTGAAGTGAAGCATCGGAATCTATAACTACTGTCACAGGAATGGTTCAAAACATAGTCACAAAGAAGAGTCGGTCTTCATTTACTTAAGTCAGCATTGTGCCTTTTGTATTTAATTCCGGTGCAATTTCTGTGTCTCATCGTCAATAAGAAGGTCAGAGGGATACAGTAAACCTGAAGTGAAGCATCGGAATCTATACCTAGTGTCACAGGAATGGTTCAAACATAGTCAGTAAGAAGAGTCAGTCCTCTTGTCCTTAAGTCGGCATTGTGCCTTTTGTATTTAATTCCGATGCAATTTCTGTGTTTCATCGTGAATAAGAAGGTCAGAGGGATTCAGTAACCCTGAAGTGAAGCATCGGAATCTATAACTAGTGTCACAGAAATGGTTCATAGCATAGTCAGTTAGAAGAGTTAGTCTTCTTGTACTTAAGTCGGCATTGTGCCTTTTGTATTTAATTCCGATGCAATTTCTGTGTTTCATCATCAATAAGAAGGTCAGAGGGATACAGTAAACCTGAAGTGAAGCTTCGGAATCTATAACTACTGTCACAGGAATGGTTCTAAACATAGACAGGAAGAAGAGTCAGTCTTCTTGTACTTAAGTCGGCATTGTGCCTTTTGTATTAAATTCCGATGGAATTTCCGTGTTTCATCGTCAATGAGAAGGTCCTAGAGATACAGTAAACCTGACGTCAAGCATCGGAATCTATAACTAGTGTCACAGGAATGGTTCAAAACTTAGACAGTAAGAAGAGTCAGTCTTCTTGTACTTAAGGCGGCATTGTGCCTTTTGTATTTAATTCTGATGCAATTTCTGTATTTCATCGTCAAAAAGAAGGTCCAAGGAATACAGTAAATGTGAAGTGAAGCATCGGAATCTATAACTAGTGTCACAGGAATGGTTCAAACATAGACAGTAAGAACAGTCAGTCTTCTTGTACTTAAATCGGCATTGTGCCTTTTGTATTTAATTCCGATGCAATATCTGTGTTTCATCGTCAACAAGAAGGTCCAAGGGATTCAGTAAACCTGAAGTGAAGCATCGGAATCTAAAACTAGTGTCACAGGAATGGTTCAAAACTTAAACGGAAGGAAGAGTCAGTATTTTTGTACTTAAGTCGGCATTTTGCCTCTTGTATTTAATTCCGATGCAATTTCTGTGTTTCATCGTCTATAAGAAAGTCCAAGGGATACAGTAAACCTGAAATGAAGGATCGTAATCTTCAACTAGTGTCACAGGAATGGTTCAAAACATACTCAGTAAGAAGAGTCAGTCTTCCTGTACTTGAGTCGGCATTGTGACTTTTGTATTAAATTCCGATGCAATTTCTGGGTTTCATCGTCAATAAGAAGGTCCAAGGGATACAGCAAACCTGAAGTGAAGCATCGGAATCTATAACTAGTGTCACAGGAATGGTTCAAATCATAGTCAGTATGAAGAGTCAGTCTTCATGAACTTAAGTCGGCAATGTGCCTTTTCTATTTAATTCCGATGCAATTTCTGTGTTTCATCGTCAATAAGAAGGTCCAAGTGATACAGTAAACCTAGAGTGAAGCATCGGAATCTATACCTAGTGTCACAGGAATGGTTCAAAACATAGACAGTAAGAAGATACAGTCTTCTTGTACTTAATTCGGCATTGTGCCTTTTGTATTTAATTCCGATGCAATTTCTGTGTTTCATCGTCAATAAGAAGGTTGAAGGGATACAGTAAACCTGAAGTGAAGCATCGGAATCTATAACTAGTGTCACAGGAATGGTTCAAATTATAGACAGTAAGAAGAGTCGGTCTTCTTGTACTTGAGTCGGCATTGTGACTTTTGTATTAAATTCCAAAGCAAATTCTGTTTTTCATCGTCAATAAGAGGGTCCAAGGGATACAGTAAACCTGAAGTGAAGCATCGGAATCTATAACTAGTGTCACAGGAATGGTTCAAAGCATAGACAGTAAGAAGAGTCAATCCTTTTGTACTTAAGTCGGCATTGTGCCTTTTCCACTTAATTCAGATGCAATTTCTGTGTTTCATCGTCAATAAGAAGGTTCAAGGGGTACACTAAATCTCGAGTGAAGCATCGGAATCTGTAACTAGTGTCACAGGACTGGTTCACAACATAGTCAGTAAGAAGAGTCAGTCTTCTTGTACTTAAGTCGGCATTGTCTTTTTCTATTTAATTCCGATGCAATTTCTGCGTTTCATCGTCAATAAGATGGTCGGAAGGATCCAGTAAACCTGAAGTGAAGCATCCGAATCGACAACTAGTGTCTCAGGAATGGTTCAAATCATAGTCAGTAAAAAGAGGCAGTCTTCTAGTACTTAAGCCGGCATTGTGCATTTTGTATTTAATTCCCATGCAATTTCCGTGTTTCATCGTCAATAAGAAGGTTAGAGGGATACATTAAACCTAAAGTGAAGCATCGGAATCTATAAATAGTGTCACAGGAATGGTTGAAAACAAAGTCAGCAAGAAGAGTCAGTCTTCTTGTCCGTAAGTCGGCATTGTGCCTTTTGTATTTAATTCCGATGCAATTTCTGTGTTTAATCGTCAATAAGAAGGTCCAAGGGATACAGTAAACCTGGGGTGTAGCATCGGAATCTATAACTAGTGTCACAGGAATGGTTCAACACATAGACAGTAAGAAGAGTCAGTCTTCGTGTACCTAAGTCGGCATTGTGCCTTTTTTATTTAATTCCGCTGCAATTTCTGTGTTTCATCGTCAATAAGAAGGTCCAAGGGATAAAGTAAACCTGGAGTGAAGCATCGGAATCTATAACTAGTGTCACAGGAATGGTTCAAACATAGACAGTAAGAATATACAGTCTTCTTGTACTTAAGTCGGCATTGTGCCTTTTGTATTTAATTCAGATGCAATTTCTGTGTTTCTTCGTCAATAAGATGGTCCAAGTGATACAGTAAACCTGAAGTGAAGCATCGGAATCTATAACTACTGTCACAGGAATAGTTCAAAACATAGTCACTAAGAAGAGTCGGTCTTCTTGTACTTAAGTCAGCATTGTGCCTTTTGTATTTAATTCCGGTGCAATTTCTGTGTCTCATCGTCAATAAGAAGGTCAGAGGGATACAGTAAACCTGAAGTGAAGCATCGGAATCTATACCTAGTGTCACAGGAATGGTTCAAACATAGTCAGTAAGAAGAGTCAGTCCTCTTGTCCTTAAGTCGGCATTGTGCCTTTTGTATTTCATTCCGATGCAATTTCTGTGTTTCATCGTGAATAAGATGGTCAGAGGGATTCAGTAACCCTGAAGTGAAGCATCGGAATCTATAACTAGTGCCACAGAAATGGTTCATAGCATAGTCAGTTAGAAGAGTTAGTCTTCTTGTACTTAAGTCGGAATTGTGCCTTTTGTATTTAATTCCGATGCAATTTCTGTGTTTCATCATCAATAAGAAGGTCAGAGGGATACAGCAAACCTGAAGTGAAGCATCGGAATCTGTAACTACTGTCACAGGAATGGTTCTAAACATAGACAGGAAGAAGAGCCAGTCTTCTTGTACTTAAGTCGGCATTGTGCCTTTTGTATTAAATTCCGATGGAATTTCCGTGTTTCATCGTCAATTAGAAGGTCCTAGAGATACAGTAAACCTGAAGTCAAGCATCGGAATCTATAACTAGTGTCACAGGAATGGTGCAAAACATAGTCAGTAACAAGAGTCAGTCTTTTTTTACTTATGTCGGCATTGTGCCTTTTGAATTTAATTCCAATGTAATTTCTGTGTGTCGTCGTCAATAAGAATGTCCAAATGATACAGCAAACCTGAAGTGAATCATCGGAATCTATAACTAGTGTCGCAGGAATGGTTCAAAGCATAGTCAGTAAGAAGAGTCAGTCTTCTTGTCCTTAAGTCGGCATTGTGCCTTTTGTATTTAATTCCGATGCAATTTCAGTGTTTCTTCGTCAATAAGAAGGTCCAAGGGATACAGTAAACCTGGAGTGTAGCATCGGAATCTATAACTAGTGTCAATGTAATGGTTCAAAACATAGAGAGTAAGAAGAGTCAGTCGTCTTGTACTTAAGTCGGCATTGTTACTTTTGTATTTAATTCCGGTGCAATTTCTGTGTTTCAACGTCAATAGGAGAGTCCAAGGTAAACAGTAAACCTGAAGTGAAGCATCGGAATCTATAACTAGTGTCACAGGAATGGTTCAAAACATAGACAGTAAGAAGATACTGTCTTCTTGTACTTAAGTCGGCATTGTGCCTTTTGTATTTAATTTCGATGCAATTTCTGTGTTTCATCGTCAATAAGAAGGTCCAAGTGGTACACTAAACCTGGAGTGAAGCATCGGAATATATAACTAGTGTCACAGGAATGGTTCACAACATAGTCAGTAAGAAGAGTCAGTCTTCTTGTACTTAAGTCGGCATTGTCCTTTTCTATTTAATTCCGATAAAATTTCTGTATTTCATCGTCAATAAGATGGTCGGAGGGATACAGTAAACCTGAAGTGAAGCATCGGAATCTAAAACTAGTGTCTCAGGAATGGTTCAAAACATAGTCAGTAAGAAGAGTCTGTCTTCTTGTACTTAAGTCGGCATTGTTCCTTTTGTATTTTCTTCCGATGCCATTTCTGTGTTTCATCGTCAATAAGAAGGTCCAAGGGATACAGTAAACCTGGAGTGTAGCATCGGAATCTATAACTAGTGTCACAGGAATGGTTCAAAACATAGACAGTCAGAAGAGTCAGTTTTCATGTACCTAAGTCGGCATTGTGCCTTTTGTATTTAATTCCGATGCAATATCTGTGTTTCATCGTCAACAAGAAGGTCCAAGGGATTCAGTAAACCTGAAGTGAAGCATCGGAAACTAAAACTAGTGTCACAGGAATGGTTCAAAACATAAACAGAAGGAAGAGTCAGTCTTTTTGTACTTAAGTCGGCATTTTGCCTCTTGTATTTAATTCCGATGCAATTTCTGTGTTTCATCGTCTATAAGAAAGTCCAAGGGATACAGTAAACCTGAAATGAAGCATCGGAATCTTCAACTAGTGTCACAGGAATGGTTCAAAACATAGTCAGTAAGAAGAGTCAGTTTTCATGTACTTAAGTCGGCATTGTGCCTTTTGTATTCAATTCCGATGCAATTTCTGTGTTTCATCGTCAATAAGAAGGTCCAAGGGATACAGTAAACCTGAAGGGAAGCATTGGAATCTATTACTAGTGTCACAGGAATGGTGCAAAGCATAGACAGTAGGAAGAGTCAGTCTTCTTGTACTTATGTCAGCATTGTGCCTTTTGTATTTAATTCCGATGCAATTTCTGTGTTTCATCGTAAATAAGAATGTCAGAGGGATGCGGTAAACCTGAAGTGTAGCATCGGAATCTAAAACTAGTGTCCCAGGAGTGGTTCAAAACATAGACAGTAAGAAGAGTCAGTCTTCCTGTACTTGAGTCAGCATTGTGACTTTTGTATTAAATTCCAAAGCAAATTCTGTGTTTCATCGTCAATAAGAGGGTCCAAGGGATACAGTAAACCTGAAGTGAAGCATCGGAATCTATAACTAGTGTCACAGGAATGGTTCAAAGCATAGACAGTAAGAAGAGTCAATCCTTTTGTACTTAAGTCGGCATTGTGCCTTTTCCATTTAATTCAGATGCAATTTCTGTGTTTCATCGTCAATAAGAAGGTTCAAGGGGTACACTAAACCTCGAGTGAAGCATCGGAATCCGTAACTAGTGTCACAGGAATGGTTCACAACATAGTCAGTAAGAAGAGTCAGTCTTCTTGTACTTAAGTCGGCATTGTCCTTTTCTATTTAATTCCGATGCAATTTCTGCGTTTCATCGTCAATAAGATGGTCGGAGGGATCCAGTAAACCTGAAGTGAAGCATCCGAATCGATAACTAGTGTCTCAGGAATGGTTCAAATCATAGTCAGTAAGAAGAGGCAGTCTTCTTGTACTTAAGTCGGCATTGTGCCTTTTGGATTTAATTCCGATGCAATTTCCGTGTTTTATCGTCAATAAGAAGGTTAGAGGGATACAGTAAACCTAAAGTGAAGCATCGGAATCTATAAATAGTGTCACAGGAATGGTTGAAAACAAAGTCAGCAAGAAGAGTTAGTCTTCTTGTCCGTAAGTCGGCATTGTGCCTTTTGTATTTAATTCCGATGCAATTTCTGTGTTTAATCGTCAATAAGAAGGTCCAAGGGATACAGTAAACCTGGGGTGTAGCATCGGAATCTATAACTAGTGTCACAGGAATGGTTCAAAACATAGACAGTAAGAAGAGTCAGTCTTCGTTTACCTAAGTCGGCATTGTGCCTTTTTTATTTAATTCCGATGCAATTTCTGTGTTTCATCGTCAATAAGAAGGTCCAAGGGATAAAGTAAACCTGGAGTGAAGCATCGGAATCTATAACTAGTGTCACAGGAATGGTTCAAACATAGACAGTAAGAAGATACAGTCTTCTTGTACTTAATTCGGCGTTGTGCCTTTTGTATTTAATTCAGATGCAATTTCTGTGTTTCATCGTCAATAAGATGGTCCAAGTGATACAGTAAACCTGAAGTGAAGCATCGGAATCTATAACTACTGTCACAGGAATGGTTCAAAACATAGTCACTAAGAAGAGTCGGCCTTCATGTACTTAAGTCAGCATTGTGCCTTTTGTATTTAATTTCGGTGCAATTTCTGTGTCTCATCGTCAATAAGAAGGTCAGAGGGATACAGTAAACCTGAAGTGAAGCTTCGGAATCTATAACTAGTGTCACAGGAATGGTTCAAAACATAGACAGTAAGAAGAGTCAGTCTTCGTGTACCTAAGTCGGCATTGTGCCTTTTTTATTTAATTCCGCTGCAATTTCTGTGTTTCATCGTCAATAAGAAGGTCCAAGGGATAAAGTAAACCTGGAGTGAAGCATCGGAATCTATAACTAGTGTCACAGGAATGGTTCAAACATAGACAGTAAGAAGATACAGTCTTCCTGTACTTAAGTCGGCATTGTGCCTTTTGTATTTAATTCCGATGTAATTTCTGTGTGTCATCGTCAATAAGAATGTCCAAATGATACAGTAAACCTGAAGTGAATCATCGGAATCTATAACTAGTGTCGCAGGAATGGTTCAAAGCATAGTCAGTAAGAAGAGTCAGTCTTCTTGTCCTTAAGTCGGCATTGTGCCTTTTGTATTTAATTCCGATGCAATTTCTGTGTTTCATCGTCAATACGAAGGTCCAAGTGGTACACTAAACCTGGAGTGAACCATCGGAATATATAACTAGTGTCACAGGAATGGTTCACAACATAGTCAGTAGGAAGAGTCAGTCTTCTTGTACTTAAGTCGGCATTGTGCCTTTTGTATTTAATTTCGATGCAATTTCTGTGTTTCATCGTCAATAAGAAGGTCCAAGTGGTACACTAAACCTGGAGTGAAGCATCGGAATATATAACTAGTGTCACAGGAATGGTTCACAACATAGTCAGTAGGAAGAGTCAGTCTTCTTGTACTTAAGTCGGCATTGTCCTTTTCTATTTAATTCCGATGTAATTTCTGTGTTTCATCGTCAATAAGATGTTCAGAGGGATGCAGTAAACCTGAAGTGAAGCATCGGAATCTAAAACTAGTGTCTCAGGAATGGTTCAAACATAGTCAGTAAGAAGAGGCAGTCTTCTTGTACTTAAGTCGGCATTGTTCCTTTTGTATTTTCTTCCGATGCCATTTCTGTGTTTCATCGTCAATAAGAAGGTCCAAGGGATACAGTAAACCTGGAGTGTAGCATCGGAATCTATAACTAGTGTCACAGGAATGGTTCAAAACATAGACAGTCAGAAGAGTCAGTCTTCATGTACCTAAGTCGGCATTGTGCCTTTTGTATTTAATTCCGATGCAATTTCTGTGTTTCATCGTCTATACGAAAGTCCAAGGGATACAGTAAACCTGATATGAAGCATCGGAATCTTCAACTAGTGTCACAGGAATGGTTCAAAACATAGTCAGTAAGAAGAGTCAGTTTTCATGTACTTAAGTCGGCATTGTGCCTTTTGTATTTAATTCCGATGCAATTTCTGTGTTTCATCGTCAATAAGAAGGTCTTAGGGATACAGTAAACCTGAAGTGAAGCATTGGAATCTATTACTAGTGTCACAGGAATGGTTCAAAACATAGACAGTAGGAAGAGTCAGTCTTCTTGTACTTATGTCAGCATTGTGCCTTTTGTATTTAATTCCGATGCAATTTCTGTGTTTCATCGTAAATAAGAAGGTCAGAGGGATACGGTAAACCTGAAATGAAGCATCGGAAACTAAAACTAGTGTCCCAGGAGTGGTTCAAAACATAGAGAGTAAGAAGAGTCAGTCTTCTTGTACTTGAGTCGGCATTGTGACTTTTGTATTAAATTCCGATGCAATTTCTGTGCTTCATCGTCAATAAGAAGGTCCAAGGCATACAGTAAACCTGAAGGGAGTACCGGAATCTATAACTAGTGTCACAGGAATGGTTCAAAACATAGACAGTAAGAAGAGTCAGTCTTCCTGTACTTGAGACGGCATTGTGCGTTTTGTAATTCATTCCGATCCAATATCTGTGTTTCATCGTCAATAAGAAGGTCCAAGGGATACAGTAAACCTGAAGTGAAGCATCGGAATCTAAAACTAGTGTCACAGGAATGGTTCAAATCATAGTCGGTATGAAGAGTCAGTCTTCATGTACTTAAGTCGGCAATGTGCCTTTTTTATTTAATTCCGATGCAATTTCTGTGTTTAATCGTCAATAAGAAGGTCCAAGGGATACAGTAAACCTGGGGTGTAGCATCGGAATCTATAACTAGTGTCACAGGAATGGTTCAAAACATAGACAGTAAGAAGAGTCAGTCTTCGTGTACCTAAGTCGGCATTGTGCCTTTTTTATTTAATTCCGCTGCAATTTCTGTGTTTCATCGTCAATAAGAAGGTCCAAGGGATAAAGTAAACCTGGAGTGATGCACCGGAATCTATAACTAGTGTCACAGGAATGGTTGAAACATAGACAGTAAGAAGATACAGTCTTCTTGTACTTAAGTCGGCGTTGTGCCTTTTGTATTTAATTCAGATGCAATTTCTGTGTTTCATCGTCAATAAGACGGTCCAAGTGATACAGTAAACCTGAAGTGAAGCATCGGAATCTATTACTACTGTCACAGGAATGGTTCAAAACATAGTCACTAAGAAGAGTCGGTCTTCATGTACTTAAGTCAGCATTGTGCCTTTTATATTTAATTCCGGTGCAATTTCTGTGTCTCATCGTCAATAAGAAGGTCAGAGGGATACAGTAAACCTGAAGTGAAGCATCGGAATCTATACCTAGTGTCATAGGAATGGTTCAAACATAGTCAGTAAGAAGAGTCAGTCCTCTTGTCCTTAAGTCGGCATTGTGCCTTTTGTATTTATTTCCGATGCAATTTCTGTGTTTCATCGTGAATAAGAAGGTCAGAGGGATTCAGTAACCCTGAAGTGAAGCATCGGAATCTATAACTAGTGCCACTGAAATGGTTCATAGCATAGTCAGTTAGAAGAGTTAGTATTCTTGTACTTAAGTCGGCATTGTCCCTTTTGTATTTAATTCCGATGCAATTTCTGTGTTTCATCATCATTAAGAAGGTCAGAGGGATACAGTAAACCTGAAGTGAAGCATCGGAATCTATAACTACTGTCACAGGAATGGATCTAAACATAGACAGGAAGAAGAGTCAGTCTTCTTGTACTTAAGTCGGCATTGTGCCTTTTGTATTAAATTCCGATGGAATTTCCGTGTTTCATCGTCAATTAGAAGGTCCTAGAGATACAGTAAACCTGAAGTCAAGCATCGGAATCTATAACTAGTGTCACAGGAATGGTGCAAAACATAGTCAGTAACAAGAGTCAGTCTTTTTTTACTTAAGTCGGCATTGTGCCTTTTGTATTTAATTCTGATGTAATTTCTGTGTGTCATCGTCAATAAGAATGTCCAAATGATACAGTAAACCTGAAGTGAATCATCATAATCTATAACTAGTGTCGCAGGAATGGTTCAAAGCATAGTCAGTAAGAAGAGTCAGTCTTCTTGTCCTTAAGTCGGCATTGTGCCTTTTGTATTTAATTCCGATGCAATTTCTGTGTTTCAACGTCAATAAGAAGGTCCAAGTGGTACACTAGACCTGGAGTGAAGCATCGGAATATATAACTAGTGTCACAGGAATGGTTCACAACATAGTCAGTAGGAAGAGTCAGTCTTCTTGTACCTAAGTCGGCATTGTGCCTTTTGTATTTAATTTCGATGCAATTTCTGTGTTTCATCGTCAATAAGAAGGTCCAAGTGGTACACTAAACCTGGAGTGAAGCATCGGAATATATAACTAGTGTCACAGGAATGGTTCACAACATAGTCAGTTGGAAGAGTCAGTCTTCTTGTACTTAAGTCGGCATTGTCCTTTTCTATTTAATTCCGATGTAATTTCTGTGTTTCATCGTCAATAAGATGTTCAGAGGGATACAGTAAACCTGAAGTGAAGCATCGGAATCTAAAACTAGTGTCTCAGGAGTGGTTCAAAACATAGTCAGTAAGAAGAGTCAGTCTTCTTGTACTTAAGTCGGCATTGTTCCTTTTGTATTTTCTTCCGATGCCATTTCTGTGTTTCATCGTCAATAAGAAGGTCCAAGGGATACAGTAAACCTGGAGTGTAGCATCGGAATCTATAACTAGTGTCACAGGAATGGTTCAAAACGTAGACAGTCAGAAGAGTCAGTCTTCATGTACCTAAGTCGGCATTGTACCTTTTGTATTTAATTCCGATGCAATTTCTGTGTTTCATCGTCTATAAGAAAGTCCAAGGGATACAGTAAAACTGATATGAAGCATCGCAATCTTCAACTAGTGTCACAGGAATGGTTCAAAACATAGTCAGTAAGAAGAGTCAGTTTTCAAGTACTTAAGTCGGCATTGTGCCTTTTGTATTTAATTCCGATGCAATTTCTGTGTTTCATCGTCAATAAGAACGGGCAAGGGATACAGTAAACCTGACGTGAAGCAATGGAATCTTTTACTAGTGTCACAGGAATGGTTCAAAACATAGACAGTAGGAAGAGTCAGTCTTCTTGTACTTATGTCAGCATTGTGCCTTTTGTATTTAATTCCGATGCAATTTCTGTGTTTCATCGTAAATAAGAAGGTCAGAGGGATACGGTAAACCTGAAGTGAAGCATCGGAAACTAAAACTAGTGTCCCAGGAGTGGTTCAAAACATAGACAGTAGGAAGAGTCAGTCTTGCTGTACTTGAGTCGGCATTGTGACTTTTGTATAAAATTCCGATGCAATTTCTGTGCTTCATCGTCAATAAGAAGGTCCAAGGGATACAGTAAACCTGAAGGGAGTACCGGAATCTATAACTAGTGTCACAGGAATGGTTCAAAACATAGACAGTAAGAAGAGTCAGTCTTCCTGTACTTGAGTCGGCATTGTGCGTTTTGTAATTCATTCCGTTCCAATTTCTGTGTTTCATCGTCAATAAGAAGGTCCAAGGGATACAGTAAACCTGAAGTGAAGCATCGGAATCTAAAACTAGTGTCACAGGAATGGTTCAAATCATAGTCGGTATGAAGAGTCAGTCTTCATGTACTTAAGTCGGCAATGTGCCTTTTGTATTTAATTCCGATGCAATTTCTGTGTTTAATCGTCAATAAGAAGGTCCAACGGATACAGTAAACCTGGGGTGTAGCATCGGAATCTAGAACTAGTGTCACAGGAATGGTTCAAAACATAGACAGTAAGAAGAGTCAGTCTTCGTGTACCTAAGTCGGCATTGTGCCTTTTTTATTTAATTCCGCTGCAATTTCTGTGTTTCATCGTCAATAAGAAGGTCAGAGGGATACAGTAAACCTGAAGTGAAGCATCGGAATCTATAACTAGTGTCACAGGAATGGTTCAAACATAGACAGTAAGAAGATACAGTCTTCTTGTACTTAAGTCGGCATTGTGCCTTTTGTATTTAATTCAGATGCAATTTCTGTGTTTCATCGTCAATAAGATGGTCCAAGTGATACAGTAAACCTGAAGTGAAGCATCGGAATCTATAACTACTGTCACAGGAATGGTTCAAAACATAGTCACTAAGAAGAGTCGGTCTTCATGTACTTAAGTCAGCATTGTGCCTTTTGTATTTAATTCCGGTGCAATTTCTGTGTCTCATCGTCAATAAGAAGGTCAGAGGGATACAGTAAACCTGAAGTGAAGCATCGGAATCTATACCTAGTGTCACAGGAATGGTTCAAACATAGTGGGTAAGAAGAGTCAGTCCTCTTGTCCTTAAGTCGGCATTGTGCCTTTTGTATTTATTTCCGATGCAATTTCTGTGTTTCATCGTGAATAAGAAGGTCAGAGGGATTCAGTAACCCTGAAGTGAAGCATCGGAATCTATAACTAGTGCCACAGAAATGGTTCATAGCATAGTCAGTTAGAAGAGTTAGTCTTCTTGTACTTAAGTCGGCATTGTGCCTTTTGTATTTAATTCCGATGCAATTTCTGTGTTTCATCATCAATAAGATGGTCAGAGGAATACAGTAAACCTGAAGTGAAGCATCGGAATCTATAACTACTGTCACAGGAATGGTTCTAAACATAGACAGGAAGAAGAGTCAGTCTTCTCGTACTTAAGTCGGCATTGTGCCTTTTGTATTTAATTCCAATGGAATTTCCGTGTTTCATCGTCAATTAGAAGGTCCTAGAGATACAGTAAACCTGAAGTCAAGCATCGGAATCTATAACTAGTGTCGCAGGAATGGTTCAAAGCATAGTCAGTAAGAAGAGTCAGTCTTCTTGTCCTTAAGTCGGCATTGTGCCTTTTGTATTTAATTCCGATGCAATTTCTGTGTTTCATCGTCAATAACAAGGTCCAAGTGGTACACTAAACCTGGAGTGAAGCATCGAAATGTATAACTAGTGTCACAGGAATGGTTCACAACATAGTCAGTAGGAAGAGTCAGTCTTCTTGTACTTAAGTCGGCATTGGTCCTTTTGTATTTCATTTCGATGCAATTTCTGTGTTTCATCGTCAATAAGAAGGTCCAAGTGGTACACTAAACCTGGAGTGAAGCATTGGAATATATAACTAGTGTCACAGGAATGGTTCACAACATAGTCAGTAGGAAGAGTCAGTCTTCTTGTACTTAAGTCGGCATTGTGCCTTTTGTATTTAATTCCGATGCAATTTCTGTGTTTCATCGTCAATAAGAAGGTCTTAGGGATACAGTAAACCTGAAGTGAAGCATTGGAATCTATTACTAGTGTCACAGGAATGGTTCAAAACATAGACAGTAGGAAGAGTCAGTCTTCTTGTACTTATGTCAGCATAGTGCCTTTTGTATTTAATTCCGATGCAATTTCTGTGTTTCATCGTAAATAAGAAGGTCAGAGGGATACGGTAAACCTGAAATGAAGCATCGGAAACTAAAACTAGTGTCCCAGGAGTGGTTCAAAACATAGAGAGTAAGAAGAGTCAGTCTTCTTGTACTTGAGTCGGCATTGTGACTTTTGTATTAAATTCCGATGCAATTTCTGTGCTTCATCGTCAATAAGAAGGTCCAAGGCATACAGTAAACCTGAAGGGAGTACCGGAATCTATAACTAGTGTCACAGGAATGGTTCAAAACATAGACAGTAAGAAGAGTCAGTCTTCCTGTACTTGAGACGGCATTGTGCGTTTTGTAACTCATTCCGATCCAATATCTGTGTTTCATCGTCAATAAGAAGGTCCAAGGGATACAGTAAACCTGAAGTGAAGCATCGGAATCTAAAACTAGTGTCACAGGAATGGTTCAAATCATAGTCGGTATGAAGAGTCAGTCTTCATGTACTTAAGTCGGCAATGTGCCTTTTGTATTTAATTCCGATGCAATTTCTGTGTTTAATCGTCAATAAGAAGGTCCAAGGGATACAGTAAACCTGGGGTGTAGCATCGGAATCTATAACTAGTGTCACAGGAATGGTTCAAAACATAGACAGTAAGAAGAGTCAGTCTTCGTGTACCTAAGTCGGCATTGTGCCTTTTTTATTTAATTCCGCTGCAATTTCTGTGTTTCATCGTCAATAAGAAGGTCCAAGGGATAAAGTAAACCTGGAGTGACGCATCGGAATCTATAACTAGTGTCACAGGAATGGTTGAAACATAGACAGTAAGAAGATACAGTCTTCTTGTACTTAAGTCGGCGTTGTGCCTTTTGTATTTAATTCAGATGCAATTTCTGTGTTTCATCGTCAATAAGACGGTCCAAGTGATACAGTAAACCTGAAGTGAAGCATCGGAATCTATTACTACTGTCACAGGAATGGTTCAAAACATAGTCACTAAGAAGAGTCGGTCTTCATGTACTTAAGTCAGCATTGTGCCTTTTATATTTAATTCCGGTGCAATTTCTGTGTCTCATCGTCAATAAGAAGGTCAGAGGGATACAGTAAACCTTAAGTGAAGCATCGGAATCTATACCTAGTGTCATAGGAATGGTTCAAACATAGTCAGTAAGAAGAGTCAGTCCTCTTGTCCTTAAGTCGGCATTGTGCCTTTTGTATTTATTTCCGATGCAATTTCTGTGTTTCATCGTGAATAAGAAGGTCAGAGGGATTCAGTAACCCTGAAGTGAAGCATCGGAATCTATAACTAGTGCCACTGAAATGGTTCATAGCATAGTCAGTTAGAAGAGTTAGTCTTCTTGTACTTAAGTCGGCATTGTCCCTTTTGTATTTAATTCCGATGCAATTTCTGTGTTTCATCATCAATAAGAAGGTCAGAGGGATACAGTAAACCTGAAGTGAAGCATCGGAATCTATAACTACTGTCACAGGAATGGATCTAAACATAGACAGGAAGAAGAGTCAGTCTTCTTGTACTTAAATCGGCATTGTGCCTTTTGTATTAAATTCCGATGGAATTTCCGTGTTTCATCGTCAATTAGAAGGTCCTAGAGATACAGTAAACCTGAAGTCAAGCATCGGAATCTATAACTAGTGTCACAGGAATGGTGCAAAACATAGTCAGTAACAAGAGTCAGTCTTTTTTTACTTAAGTCGGCATTGTGCCTTTTGTATTTAATTCTGATGTAATTTCTGTGTGTCATCGTCAATAAGAATGTCCAAATGATACAGTAAACCTGAAGTGAATCATCGGAATCTATAACTAGTGTCGCAGGAATGGTTCAAAGCATAGTCAGTAAGAAGAGTCAGTCTTCTTGTCCTTAAGTCGGCATTGTGCCTTTTGTATTTAATTCCGATGCAATTTCTGTGTTTCAACGTCAATAAGAAGGTCCAAGTGGTACTTTAAACCTGGAGTGAAGCATCGGAATATATAACTAGTGTCACAGGAATGGTTCACAACATAGTCAGTAGGAAGAGTCAGTCTTCTTGTACTTAAGTCGGCATTGTGCCTTTTGTATTTAATTTCGATGCAATTTCTGTGTTTCATCGTCAATAAGAAGGTCCAAGTGGTACACTAAACCTGGAGTGAAGCATCGGAATATATAACTAGTGTCACAGGAATGGTTCACAACATAGTCAGTAGGAAGAGTCAGTCTTCTTGTACTTAAGTCGGCATTGTCCTTTTCTATTTAATTCCGATGTAATTTCTGTGTTTCATCGTCAATAAGAAGGTCAGAGGGATACGGTAAACCTGAAGTGAAGCATCGGAAACTAAAACTAGTGTCCCAGGAGTGGTTCAAAACATAGACAGTAGGAAGAGTCAGTCTTCCTGTACTTGAGTCGGCATTGTGACTTTTGTATAAAATTCCGATGCAATTTCTGTGCTTCACGGTCAATAAGAAGGTCCAAGGGATACAGTAAACCTGAAGGGAGTACCGGAATCTATAACTAGTGTCACAGGAATGGTTCAAAACATAGACAGTAAGAAGAGTCAGTCTTCCTGTACTTGAGTCGGCATTGTGCGTTTTGTAATTCATTCCCTTCCAATTTCTGTGTTTCATCGTCAATAAGAAGGTCCAAGGGATACAGTAAACCTGAAGTGAAGCATCGGAATCTAAAACTAGTGTCACAGGAATGGTTCAAATCATAGTCGGTATGAAGAGTCAGTCTTCATGTACTTAAGTCGGCAATGTGCCTTTTGTATTTAATTCCGATGCAATTTCTGTGTTTAATCGTCAATAGGAAGGTCCAACGGATACAGTAAACCTGGGGTGTAGCATCGGAATCTAGAACTAGTGTCACAGGAATGGTTCAAAACATAGACAGTAAGAAGAGTCAGTCTTCGTGTACCTAAGTCGGCATTGTGCCTTTTTTATTTAATTCCGCTGCAATTTCTGTGTTTCATCGTCAATAAGAAGGTCAGAGGGATACAGTAAACCTGAAGTGAAGCATCGGAATCTATAACTAGTGTCACAGGAATGGTTCAAACATAGACAGTAAGAAGATACAGTCTTCTTGTACTTAAGTCGGCATTGTGCCTTTTGTATTTAATTCAGATGCAATTTCTGTGTTTCATCGTCAATAAGATGGTCCAAGTGATACAGTAAACCTGAAGTGAAGCATCGGAATCTATAACTACTGTCACAGGAATGGTTCAAAACATAGACAGTAGGAAGAGTCAGTCTTCCTGTACTTGAGTCGGCATTGTGACTTTTGTATAAAATTCCGATGCAATTTCTGTGCTTCACGGTCAATAAGAAGGTCCAAGGGATACAGTAAACCTGAAGGGAGTACCGGAATCTATAACTAGTGTCACAGGAATGGTTCAAAACATAGACAGTAAGAAGAGTCAGTCTTCCTGTACTTGAGTCGGCATTGTGCGTTTTGTAATTCATTCCCTTCCAATTTCTGTGTTTCATCGTCAATAAGAAGGTCCAAGGGATACAGTAAACCTGAAGTGAAGCATCGGAATCTAAAACTAGTGTCACAGGAATGGTTCAAATCATAGTCGGTATGAAGAGTCAGTCTTCATGTACTTAAGTCGGCAATGTGCCTTTTGTATTTAATTCCGATGCAATTTCTGTGTTTAATCGTCAATAGGAAGGTCCAACGGATACAGTAAACCTGGGGTGTAGCATCGGAATCTAGAACTAGTGTCACAGGAATGGTTCAAAACATAGACAGTAAGAAGAGTCAGTCTTCGTGTACCTAAGTCGGCATTGTGCCTTTTTTATTTAATTCCGCTGCAATTTCTGTGTTTCATCGTCAATAAGAAGGTCAGAGGGATACAGTAAACCTGAAGTGAAGCATCGGAATCTATAACTAGTGTCACAGGAATGGTTCAAACATAGACAGTAAGAAGATACAGTCTTCTTGTACTTAAGTCGGCATTGTGCCTTTTGTATTTAATTCAGATGCAATTTCTGTGTTTCATCGTCAATAAGATGGTCCAAGTGATACAGTAAACCTGAAGTGAAGCATCGGAATCTATAACTACTGTCACAGGAATGGTTCAAAACATAGTCACTAAGAAGAGTCGGTCTTCATGTACTTAAGTCAGCATTGTGCCTTTTGTATTTAATTCCGGTGCAATTTCTGTGTCTCATCGTCAATAAGAAGGTCAGAGGGATACAGTAAACTTGAAGTGAAGCATCGGAATCTATACCTAGTGTCACAGGAATGGTTCAAACATAGTCGGTAAGAAGAGTCAGTCCTCTTGTCCTTAAGTCGGCATTGTGCCTTTTGTATTTATTTCCGATGCAATTTCTGTGTTTCATCGTGAATAAGAAGGTCAGAGGGATTCAGTAACCCTGAAGTGAAGCATCGGAATCTATAACTAGTGCCACAGAAATGGTTCATAGCATAGTCAGTTAGAAGAGTTAGTCTTCTTGTACTTAAGTCGGCATTGTGCCTTTTGTATTTAATTCCGATGCAATTTCTGTGTTTCATCATCAATAAGATGGTCAGAGGAATACAGTAAACCTGAAGTGAAGCATCGGAATCTATAACTACTGTCACAGGAATGGTTCTAAACATAGACAGGAAGAAGAGTCAGTCTTCTTGTACTTAAGTCGGCATTGTGCCTTTTGTATTTAATTCCAATGGAATTTCCGTGTTTCATCGTCAATTAGAAGGTCCTAGAGATACAGTAAACCTGAAGTCAAGCATCGGAATCTATAACTAGTGTCGCAGGAATGGTTCAAAGCATAGTCAGTAAGAAGAGTCAGTCTTCTTGTCCTTAAGTCGGCATTGTGCCTTTTGTATTTAATTCCGATGCAATTTCTGTGTTTCATCGTCAATAACAAGGTCCAAGTGGTACACTAAACCTGGAGTGAAGCATCGGAATGTATAACTAGTGTCACAGGAATGGTTCACAACATAGTCAGTAGGAAGAGTCAGTCTTCTTGTACTTAAGTCGGCATTGGTCCTTTTGTATTTCATTTCGATGCAATTTCTGTGTTTCATCGTCAATAAGAAGGTCCAAGTGGTACACTAAACCTGGAGTGAAGCATTGGAATATATAACTAGTGTCACAGGAATGGTTTACAACATAGTCAGTAGGAAGAGTCAGTCTTCTTGTACTTAAGTCGGCATTGTCCTTTTCTATTTAATTCCGATGTAATTTCTGTGTTTCATCGTCAATAAGATGTTCAGAGGGATACAGTAAACCTGAAGTGAAGCATCGGAATCTAAAACTAGTGTCTCAGGAATGGTTCAAAACATAGTCAGTAAGAAGAGTCAGTCTTCTTGTACTTAAGTCGGCATTGTTCCTTTTGTATTTTCTTCCGATGCCATTTCTGTGTTTCATCGTCAATAAGAAGGTCCAAGGGATACAGTAAACCTGGAGTGTAGCATCGGAATCTATAACTAGTGTCACAGGAATGGTTCAAAACATAGACAGTCAGAAGAGTCAGTCTTCATGTACCTAAGTCGGCATTGTGCCTTTTGTACTTAATTCCGATGCAATATCTGTGTTTCATCGTCAACAAGAAGGTCGAAGGGATTCAGTAAACCTGAAGTGAAGCATCGGAATCTAAAACTAGTGTCACAGGAATGGTTCAAAACATAAAGAGAAGGAAGAGTCAGTCTTTTTGTACTTAAATCGGCATTTTGCCTCTTGTATTTAATTCCGATGCAATTTCTGTGTTTCATCGTCTTTAAGAAAGTCCAAGGGATACATTAAACCTGATATGAAGCATCGGAATCTTCAACTAGTGTCACAGGAATGGTTCAAAACATAGTCAGTAAGAAGAGTCAGTTTTCATGTACTTAAGTCGGCATTGTGCCTTTTGTATTTTATTCCGATGCAATTTCTGTGTTTCATCGTCAATAAGAAGGTCCAAGGGATACAGTAAACCTGAAGTGAGGCATTGGAATCTATTACTAGTGTCACAGGAATGGTTCAAAACATAGACAGTAGGAAGAGTCAGTCTTCTTGTACTTATGTCAGCATTGTGCCTTTTGTATTTAATTCCGATGCAATTTCTGTGTTTCATCGTAAATAAGAAGGTCAGAGGGATACGGTAAACCTGAAGTGAAGCATCGGAAACTAAAACTAGTGTCCCAGGAGAGGTTCAAAACATAGACAGTAAGAAGAGTCAGTCTTCCTGTACTTGAGTCGGCATTGTGACTTTTGCATTAAATTCCGATGCAATTTCTGTGCTTCATCGTCAATAAGAAGGTCCAAGGGATACAGTAAACCTGAAGGGAGTACCGGAATCTATAACTAGTGTCACAGGAATGGTTCAAAACATAGACGGTAAGAAGAGTCAGTCTTCCTGTTCTTGAGTCGGCATTGTGCGTTTTGTAATTCATTCCGATCCATTTTCTGTGTTTCATCGTCAATAAGAAGGTCCAAGGGATACAGTAAACCTGAAGTGAAGCATCGGAATCTAAAACTAGTGTCACAGGAATGGTTCAAATCGTAGTCGGTATGAAGAGTCAGTCTTCATGTACTTAAGTCGGCAATGTGCCTTTTGTATTTTATTCCGATGCAATTTCTGTGTTTAATCGTCAATAAGAAGGTCCAAGGGATACAGTAAACCTGGGGTGTAGCATCGGAATCTAGAACTAGTGTCACAGGAATGGTTCAAAACATAGACAGTAAGAAGAGTCAGTCTTCGTGTACCTAAGTCGGCATTGTGCCTTTTTTATTTAATTCCGCCGCAATTTCTGTGTTTCATCGTCAATAAGAAGGTCCAAGGGATAAAGTAAACCTGGTGTGAAGCATCGGAATCTATAACTAGTGTCACAGGCATGGTTCAAACATAGACAGTAAGAAGATACAGTCTTCTTGTACTTAAGTCGGCATTGTGCCTTTTGTATTTATTTCAGATGCAATTTCTGTGTTTCATCGTCAATAAGATGGTCCAAGTGATACAGTAAACCTGAAGTGAAGCATCGGAATCTATAACTACTGTCACAGGAATGGTTCAAAACATAGTCACTAAGAAGAGTCGGTCTTCATGTACTTAAGTCAGCATTGTGCCTTTTGTATTTAATTCCGGTGCAATTTCTGTGTCTCATCGTCAATAAGAAGGTCAGAGGGATACAGTAAACCTGAAGTGAAGCATCGGAATCTATACCTAGTGTCACAGGAATGGTTCAAACATAGTCAGTAACAAGAGTCAGTCTTTTTTTACTTAAGTCGGCATTGTGCCATTTGTATTTAATTCCGGTGCAATTTCTGTGTCTCATCGTCAATAAGAAGGTCCAAGGGATACAGTAAACCTGAAGGGAGTACCGGAATCTATAACTAGTGTCACAGGAATGGTTCAAAACATAGACAGTAAGAAGAGTCAGTCTTCCTGTACTTGAGTCGGCATTGTGCGTTTAGTAATTCATTCCGATTCAATTTCTGTGTTTCATCGTCAATAAGAAGGTCCAAGGGATACAGTAAACCTGAAGTGAAGCATCGGAATCTAAAACTAGTGTCACAGGAATGGTTCAAATCATAGTCGGTATGAAGAGTCAGTCTTCATGTACTTAAGTCGGCAATGTGCCTTTTGTATTTAATTCCGATGCAATTTCTGTGTTCCATCGTCAATAAGAAGGTCCAAGGGATACAGTAAACCTGAAG